>NC_024803.2:15648856-15925674 GCF_000309985.2 Brassica rapa | reverse complement strand
GATCAACATAACCATGAAACTAGACGGAAGTAAAACTCATCCTCGCTGGCTAACGATCTCAAACCAAGGCATTCATGATCACATGATAACCATGAAACTAAACGGAACAAAAACTCTTAAAACTAAATAAACGAATAACTCAATAAGGCATACTGGAGAAAACTATTAAAAACCATTCACGAATTTTAAAGAAAGAGACAAACAAAGTCATCAAAAAAACAAAAACAAATAACACCAAAATTCAGAAAACTAAAAAAAAATTAGCGCTCAAAGCCCAAATGTCTCCTTGCGAACTTCTTCCTCTTCTGCAGGAGTGTAATCATTCTGGATTTTAAAAATAGAGCGAACCTCCTCTGGTTCCATGTCTTTGATGGTATCTGCAACCTTCTGGCAACCAATGTCGAGAAGGCCTTTGACGTTGAGATAGTTAGCTGCGAGGATGAGTGAAAGAGCGTCTCCATCTCCACAGCAATAAAATGTTTGTCGAACTCTTCGAGTTCCTTCTTAGCCTCCTCTCGAGTTTCCTTCGATGTTACCAACTTCAACGTGTTTCTTGCAATACTCGATCACTTTGCCGAGGATATTACTGTTGACGGTTTTGATCGGGATACTGCTACCAGAGCAGCCGTCTTCGAGCATGTGCGCTACGATCTCGAACTCACGCGCAACCTTCACTCAACTCGAAAGGCTCCTCATCGGAGCTTATCAATGTAAATTTCTTGTTTGACTCAGACATTGTTGTTTTGATTAGTTAGGTTAAAAGCGGCGAAGAGTTCTAGGGTTTTGTTTTGTAGAATGGACTTGAGGATGAGTCTTGGTGAGGGAATGAGTCTCTTATTTATAATGTTGAGAGGGTCGGTGAGTATGGAATATGGAAAATATTATTTTCCTAAACAATATGGAAAAGGAGAATAATAGGAAAAATTAATGGGGTTTTAAATTACTCCATAACGTTCAAGTTATCAATGTATCAATAAAGGGGCTTTAAACCATTAGATATGATAAATGGAGATTTTGAAATATCTTCTTTTTTTTTTATTTTGGGATCAATGTATCAATAACGGGTCCAGAGATTCGATATTGCGTAGAAGACTCTAGAATCTTTGTGATAATACCTCAGTCAAGATAACATCTATAGATATACTATAGAAAAGTTGGGCCATTGGAAAGCATCACGTAAGATTTAAACGCCAATTCGTATTACGACAAATCTTATTTTAGTTTCTATTTTTAATAAAAGAGAAAATGACACAAAGAACACTAAATGAAGTTTTCCTCCCCAAACTAGCACTCAGGATCAGAAGTCACAAAAATAGGTTTCATTAAAGGGGCAATTTACCCTTATGCCCCCTTCTTTAACTAATTTAAAAAACAAATTTGAAATCAATTGTCGCCGTCCTCGTTTCATCGCTTCTTCTTCTCCTCATCGCTGTCGTTCGTCGTCGTCGTCTCTCCGTCGTCGTCGTCGTCTCTCCGTCGTCGTCGTCTCTCCTCGTCTCTCCGTCGTCCGTCGTCGTCGTCTCTCGTCTCTCTCTCCGTTTATTTATTCGTCGTCGTCGTTTCTCAATTGATCTGTCGTTTCTACGTCTATTCATCTCATCTCTCTCTCTTTGTTTTGTCTGTTGATGATTGAAGTTGTTTTGTGCATCTGTGGACAATGGATCTCAAAAGAATCTCTCCAGTGGGAGTTTCTTGTTGATTTGAAGAGGAATGCATCAATCATTTCCATAGAAGAAGATCTACTGTATGAAGATTTGATGAAGATTGTCTCTGAAGATTTTAGTGTTAAAGAGGAAGAAATCAGTTTGAGTTATGGTTTTTCATTGGATATGAAATGTATTATTGAAAGTTTCCCCCCACTCTCGATAGGTAATACTCGTCAGCTCAGAACTTTCATTTCCAAGACTAGAGCATTTGATGGAACCTGTCGTTTGTGTGTTAAGGTTTGTATGATTTTTTTCTTACTTAGACTTTTCAGGATATGCTTCATAACCAAGTATTATGCCTTACAGAACTACTTGACTTTGCAGGTTAGTACTGATCCAGCTAGCTGTAACACTCAAGCTTCTGATACATTTGCTTCTACTGTTCCATTGAATGCCAATCCAGCGATTCTTTCTACTGTGCAGAGTGAAAAACAGGTACATTGTCCTTAATTCCCTTTTTCTGTTTGTGTTTGCATGATATGCTTCATAATCAAGTACTATGCCTTACAGAACTACTTGACTTTTGCAGAGTCTTCTATATGAAGGTGTTTCTACAGTTCCTCTGAATGCTCTTCCGGATTTTAGTACTGATTCAGCTAGCTGTAACATTCAAGCTTCTGATACATTTGCTTCTACTGTTCCATTGAATGCCAATCCAGTGATTCTTTCTACTGTGCAGAGTGAAAAACAGGTACATTGTCCCTAATTCCCTTTTTCTGTTTGTGTTTGCATGATATGCTTCATAATCAAGTATTATGCCTTACAGAACTACTTGACTTTTGCAGAGTTTTCTATATGAAGGTGTTTCTACAGTTCCTCTGAATGCTCTTCCGGATTTTAGCCCTGTCCATATTGGACTTTCACCAAACACGAGAGTAGCTGGCGATATTAAGGTGAATAGCTATTTTAAGACAAAGAGAGAGTTGATGTTGAGGATGAAGAAATGGGCTTTAGAGTGGAAGTTTGAGTACAAGACTGTCTCTTCTAACAAGTCAAGAGTGCTTTTGAGTTGTGTTGATGAAAATTGCACGTGGAGGATGCGTGCTATCAAGCTACCTGTTTCAGATTTTTTCGTTGTTAAAAAGTATGTTCATGAGCATACATGCGATACAACACACAGGAAAGCCAACCACAGACAAGCATCTGCAAAGTTGTTGGGTTCTTTGATTTCCAGCAATTATGGAGAAAAAAAGGAAGGTCTCAAACCGAAACAGATCATTGAACAGGTCAGGATGCTGCATGGTGTTCACATCAATTACAAACAAGCTTGGAGAGTGAGAGAAGAAGCTCAGATTTTGGTTAGAGGGACTCCTGAAGACAGCTATTACAATTTGTCTAGGTGGTTGTATAAAATCACAGAAACAAACCCTGGTTCCTTGACTTATCAACATGTTGATGCTGCAGGAAAGTTCAAGTATGCATTTGTGGCTTTTGGTCCATCGATAAGGGGATTTTCATTGATGAGGAGAGTTATTGCAGTAGATGGTACATTTCTGAAGGGAAAATTCAATGGGACTTTATTGGCAGCTTGTGCTCAAGATGGGAATTATCATCTATATCCTCTCGCCTTTGCAGTGGTTGACGCAGAAAACGGCGCCTCTTGGAAATGGTTCTTTAGAGGTTTGAGCCAGAAGATCCCGGACGCTTCGGATCTTGTTTTTGTATCAGACAGGGCTAACTCCATTTCTTCAGCGTTGGAGGATGTATATCCCTTATCTCACCATGGAATTTGCAGGATCCATCTGCTCCGCAACATCACTCCTACATATGCGAAGACTGGGTTGCTACCTCTGGTGGAAAGCGCTGCTGATGCCTATACGTGTCACGAGTTCTGGTTAATCTTCAAGGACATAAAGGATAAATGTCCTGAATTGGCTAAGTATCTGGAAGAGTCTGATTTTAGGAAGTGGGCACGAAGCTATGCGCCTGCGAACAGGTATAATATCATGACTACCAACATTGCAGAGTCTCTCAATTCTATGTTGAAGATGCCTCGTGAGTTGCCCATTATCTCTCTCCTTGAAACTATCAGATTGACGATGACCACTTGGTTTTTTGAGCGACGCGAAGCGGCTGCGAAACATAAGCACCTGGTTACTCCAAAAGTTGTGCAGAAATTGGTATCTAGGTTAGGGGCCGCAATGTTGTTGAATGTGTATCAAGTTGATCGAAGCGAGTTTGAGGTGAAGAATGAAACAATGAAGTTTGTTGTTGACTTGGAGAAGCGGCATTGCACATGTAATGTTTTCGACATTGACAAGATCCCCTGCATCCATGCCATCGCTGCTGCTAAGCATATCAAGAGAGATGAAAACCGTTTTGTTGATGCTTCTCACTTGACAGAAACGTGGGCTAAAGCTTATGCTGAAAGCATACATCCTGGTGGAGAGTTGTCAACGTCCACCTATCCAGAGAATATTGATGAACTGTCTTGCCCACCTCCAGCTACCAAAAAGAAAAGTGGACGCCCTCCTACAAAGAGAAAGAGATCCGTTGGCGAGTTTGGGGTTCCTGGATCTAAATCTCAGTCCCACAAGTGCAGCAGATGTGGCACAGGAGGGCACAACAAGATCACATGCCAGAGGCCTATAGGATGAAGTTCTACATTTTTACATTTTTATCGATTATTATTTGGATGTTGGCTATTTGATGGTTACATGATATGCACAAGACCATATACATTTTTTCTTTTGGAACCCTATCCTGAATAAGTATGATTTCTTACAACTTTTGTAATATACAACATTATCTTTTGATCTCATTTCAATTTTTAGTTTAAACTTCTTTGCTAGAAAAAAACACAGTAATATTCAACTATTCTGGAATCCCATCCAGAAATACCGAGTTCATTTCCAAGGTTTATAATACAACATTTTCTGTTAAGAATAATTATGTGGAAAAGTGTAACAGATGATTCTCCTCGGTCTAGCGGCTAAAACACCTATCTGTCGAAATTGTAACGCTTGACTCGACCCGGGTTCGATTCCCCTACTAATCAGAGTTTTTTTAAAAAATTTAAGTTGAATAAAAATAAAAGAAATATATTACTTTACTTACAACATGTAATGACTGAAATTAACTTGGCCTAGTGGCTACTACACCTTAGTTCCCTCTTACCTCCTAGTCATCTTCAGGTTCGAATCCTATGAGATGTGTATATATATTTTTTTTTCCTCCAAAATTTGCAAATCACATTATCAAATTTTCCAAATGTGTAGATATTAATCCTTAGTTTTGATCTCATTTCATTTTTTCTAGTTTAAGAAAGAAGCACACTAATATTCATGTATATTATTCATGCAAACTCTGGAAGCCCATCCTGAACTATCTAAGATCTTTCCAATGTATTTTACTATAAATTCAATTATGTGGAAGCAACTAACAGATGATTCTCCTCAGCCTAGCGGCTAAACCACGAAACCTATGATACCGAAACATTTGTTCGACCCGGGTTCGACTCTCCTACGAGTAATGGTTGATTTTTTTTTTTTGTTCAAACATATATCTCAGGAATCGAAGAGTCTCTTCCAAACGACATCATGTAACTCAGTAACCGAAGAGTTTCTTTTCGTCAAGATTGGCTGTTATATGATTGGTTATTTCAGTAACTGACTTCAATAATCGAAGAGTTCCACAATAATCAAGAGTTTATTTTAACTGACTTCAATAATCGAAGAGTTCCTTTTAGTTCTATAAATATAAGGGACGATATCAGACCTTTTATTCACTCACTTCATTTCGTCTGATTTATCCTTTTGCAATACAAGTTAGTTTTCGATTTTTCTCATTTTCCATTCAATTCATGAACTTTTTTCTATTTCTATTTTATCGTAACATCTTAGTTTCGATTTTGTTGCAGGACAAAGTTTCAATGGAAGGAAGTTCAAAGAAGATGATGAAGCGTCCCATAGAGGAGGTTTACGGATGTGATGCCGCCGAAGGTTTCAATAAGGGGAAGAAGGAAACTGTGGTACATTACAGGGCTCTTCTTCGTTTGTCCAACGAATACAGGCTATCTGAGAATGATTGGAATCTGCATCCAGCAAAGCAAATTCAATTGCTGTCCAAATCGAGTTGCTTGAAGATATTATCAAAGCTGATGGAAAATTTGATTTAACTGCTGAGTTGGAGAAACTCAAAGAAGAGCACTCGGAAGCGGAAGGAATGCTTGCTGATGTGAAGGTCAAAGTCCCTGATTGGGATAAACTTGGCGAAAGTTGGCTGTGTCATGAGTAATTTCATGTTATCATCTTCTCTTTTTATGTTTTTAAGGACCACATTATGTTTGATTTTCAGTTTTTATTTTAAATGAATAAGTACTTTTGTTTCTCTTGTGTTGTTTCTTCAATTAACAACCTAAATAAAAAACTTGTTCAATGTTTTTCACTATTTTGTAATGGTTTGGCCTAGTGTTCTTATAACTTGGTTATCTGATTTGCTTATTTGTTTTTGGAAAGCCATCCTGAATACATAAAATGATATCCAGATTATATAAATCTATCGTCTGTGAATAAATAAGTTCACATTTACTCTGTTATCGAATATCCACCGTAGCCTAGTGGCAAGCCCTTCTACTCTTAGTGTACCCTTATCACACAATAAGCCGTGTTCGATCCCCGTTGTGTATACTCACATTTTTTTCTGTTTTTAATTAAATATTCAAAAGTTATTTTCGTTTTATTATAGCTTTTGGCAAGTATAACACCCTTGGTACAACGGCTGCACACTTTGATTCATCTTTCGAGAGTTCACGAGTTCAATCAACATCAGATCACATTCTTTTTCATTTTTTTTTTGTAAACTTTAAAGGAATTTGTTTTTGGAAAGCTATCCTGAATACCTAAAATGATATCCAGATTATATAAATCTATCGTCTGTGAATAAATAAGTTCACATTTACTCTGTTATCGAATATCCACCATAGCCTAGTGGCAAGCCCTTCTACTCTTAGTGTACCCTTATCACACAATAAGCCGTGTTCGATCCCCGTTGTGTATACTTACACTTTTTTCTGTTTTTAATTAAATATTCAAAAGTTATTTTCGTTTTATTATAGCTTTTGGCAAGTATAACACCCTTGGCACAGCGGCTGCACACTTTGATTCATCTTTCGAGAGTTCACGAGTTCAATCAACATCGGATCACATTCTTTTTCATTTTTTTTGTAAACTTTAAAGGAATTTGCTAGGCTTTGGTGCATTTTGCTTTCTCACTCTTTTTCTGGAAACCCATCCTAAAAGTACCATAAGCATTTGACAATTCATCAATACATCCTAAAAATTTTTCAATAACAATCTAAATGAAAAAAACGTTAGGGATAATTCATTACAAACTGAAACTTAAACGTTAGGGATAATTAATATCAAAGTAGAAAAACAGAGTAGAAAACAGAGTAGAACAAATATGACATTTTCACTTCCTTTGACCTTCCTGGAAATCTTTATCCATAAACTGGTCGAAGATCTCACAACATAGCTTGCTTCGTAAGTCCATCGCAGTTTCATCATTTATATTAGCCATGCTCTTCAATCCCAGTGACCTGCATTCCAGCATCTTCACAACAAAAATACCACAGTTGTATGGAAATTTTGTCTTTGGAAGCCCTTCTGCAAACTTAACTTCAAATGGACTGATATCTTCGAAATTAACCTCTTCACCAAGAAGTTCCATCTTTATGGCACTAATCAACACTGTCATAAATACCCAAAATTATACAATAAATCAATCACCAACAGACAACAAAATGAATATGTAAAAATGCATCACAAGCACAAGCAGCAAGTGACAAACTTTTATTTTCTAAATTAGCTAAAATTCTTTTTTCAGGATACGCATACTTTCACAATCCTATCCATTATCAATGTAACAATATAAATTAAACTGATTTTTCTACACTGAATGATAAAATTAATAAATCACAAAGAGTTTTTACCTGCCAGTTCTTGGATTTGATTAAGAGCACGTTTGATATTTGCTTTTGGAAGACCACAATGGAAGAGTGTGATTGTGTTGTCCATCAATTGTATCTCCACCCCAATATAGTGATAGCTCAACTTATCTTCAATGACACCATATATAACATCAACATCTTCCAGCCATACCTTCTTTGGATGTATTAAACCTTTCACAAGTTCGCCTACACAGCCCTCCAATAACGTTTTTTTTTCTTATGTGGCTTCCTGACAGATTCATAAGCGTACCCAACCACTTCTAAGAATTTGACTGGTACAAAGCATGCTGCTGGAAGATTGTTGTTGCGGAACCAAGCACCTTGCTCAACCCTCTTACAATTTAGCATTTCAAATGCAACATTTATGTGCTGCCAATGTAACAATATAGTTAGAAACTTCATATAGAACTGCTATAACATGGACATCTAGCATAGCTCAACTCAACCTCTTCCTAAACATATGACACAATCAAATAGAAGACAGAACAGAGTGTTGATTACCTCTTTGTTGAGATTGTTTTCTGCATCGTCCATTTTTTGAAAGAACTCTTTTTCAATTTCTTTTCCATTGATATAAAACGGTCTGTAGTTGATAAAATTAACTAGTATCAATCGAAACTTTTACAAAATAAATTAGGAATATTTATGCGAGGACAAAAAGTTGCTTACACACGATATATGCCCCGTAGATCCATCCAGTGTGCAAGCCTTGAAAACCGAGGAAATTCAGGTGTCACAAATGGATCAATTGGAAGGATTACCTCAGGTGTTACAGGTATAGGAGGGTTTCTAGGTCGTATTGGCCTCTTCTCTTCTCGCTGTAGAAAAGGAAGCAAATCTACTGGCTGAGCATTTGCTTTCTTCTTCTTACCAACATCAGGCTTCCCCTTTAATTAAAAATAAAGACAAAAATTCAGGATCGTTTTTATCTTTATACTTGAATGCCTTCCTAATATGAAGTAAAAATATTTTTTATACCTTTTTTGCATGATCGTCTTGACTTGGTTTCACACTCTTACCCTGCTTTACTTCCATCTGTGAAACAAAACCGATATATCAAACTATTGACCTGAACTTCAATTCAAGTGGATCTTATTCATTTTTATTACCTCTTTTGCCATTTTCCCAACACCATCTTCTGATGGACCAGCTGCTTCATTTTTCTTACAAGCGACAGCCTTCGCCTTCCCCTTTTTGAATGACAAAAATTCAGATACATTTATATCTTAATTCCTAGTATGATGTATAAATATTTCATACCTTTTTATCACCATCTCCTTCACTTGGATTCACACTCTGCGTCTGCTCTTCTTCCATCTGAAAATCAATACCGAGATATTAAACAAATGACATTATTTTTCAATTCAAGTGATCCAAGGCATTTGTTTTACCTTTTTTGTCATCTCCCAAACACCATCTACCCATTTTCTTGGTTTTCGCATCTCAGAATGGTGGAAGTAAATTTGTTCTTTAGAATTGTTCAAAGAGACAAAACACGAGCCATCAAACAAAATGACTTTAACTTTTCCAGCGCACCAGGCACCATTGTCGAACGCCTCCACGTCCTGCATTAGCTCATAACTTTTCTTCGCTCCAGATCTCTCAGGTGGTGGTTGAGGACGTATTCTGTCAATTGATACACGTGTCTCAACACTCCTTTTCCTCTTCTTTTCGTCCAGAGACGGGACGGAGTACTCAACTTTCACCATCTCAACCCCATCAACCAAATATGTTGCCAACACATTTCCTGGATACCATTTATGACAAGTATTGTCATCTTGTGATGAAATCTCCACATTTGCTCCGATCTCAAAGGGATTTTGAACTCTGCTTTCTACATCCTGTGATGGTTTAGATTCAAGGATATCCAGTCATTTTGATAGTTGCTGTATATTTATTAAAGGTTTTAATGAAAGTAATACCTTATTTTGCTCTGTTAAAAGATTTCTGCGAGCTCGGGTATTTGGCTGTGTGTCGGAAATGTTTGGTGAAATGATCTCATTCATAAGCTCGTGAGTCTCCTGAATTCAGGAATGGTTGAATGAACACGTACAAGGGCTTCCAAAAATTACTTGAAAAGTCCAATTTTTTAAAGAAGGTACCTGCTGCGTCTGAATTGGAGTAAGGACTGGAGTCTCAATATTCTGTTGAGCTATTGGAGAACCAGGTGTCTCTTTCGTGATCTCATTCATAGGCTCTCGTGTATCCTGAAGTCAGGAATGGGATTATGAACTCGTACAAGAACTTCCAAAAATTAATTTAAGTACAACCAAATTCATAATTTTATAAATACCAACAGTTTTCAAAATTATACTTGCCTCATTGTTAAGTTGTTCATCTGCTTGATCTGCATTGGCTTCACCTTGTCTGGAAGCCGTCTCATGAAATGGAGTTGTGTCAGTCTGTGCAAGTACAACAAAAATTAGGAAGGCAATCCTAAATATGTATAACATCTTCCAAAATTACTTGACAACTCAAAAAAAAACTGAATCAAGAACTAGATAAACATTAATTTTAATTTCCGAAAAAAAAGTTACCTCATTGTTTGGAGTTTCATATGAAGTAACTCTTTGTAGTTTCTCTAGTTTTGTCACACGTTCTTTAATCTGTTTCCTGTCTTTTTCAATCAAACACAAACGATCGTTCATGATCCTTAAATTATCTCCCACCATCTCGCTGATTCTGTTGATCTTTGATTCCAAAGACTCCTCCTGATACGAAGAAGAAGCTTGACTCATCCCTCCATTCCCAAACAGTAAAGATGCTCTTCTTATTTGTTCATTAGCACCGTATAGGTCTACTGACATGTTTCGCCAATCTCTAATTTTAAACTTATAACCTCTCTTGGATAAATCGGCCATGTCATCCAGATCTTTATTAGCTTCGTCTTCCATGCAAACATCAGCTTCTGGATCATTAGAAATAGGAGGTAGGATGCATGTGACCTTAAGCTGAAACCATAAAAATAATTAGCTTTTAAATGGAGAATCATAAGGCAAAACAGAAACAAGAAAAAAATAATGTAAAAACTTACATGATCTTTGATTTCAATTAGGAGAACATCTATCAGCTGTGGAGAAGCTATTTGAAGGTACTTCTCACACAAAAATATTGGGGTAGACGGTTGAACGCTCAGAATAGGAACAACTTGACTGAATGCATACTGTAGCAAAGGTACTGACTCAAGTATCCATATAAGAAATGCCATAGGGAATCCTTGCAAATCATAATTGTTTTTGTCGAGGCTTTTGTCGACAGCTCTCTGAAGTGATTTTAACAGCAAATTATAAGCTGTTCTCCCCCATGGGTATGTCATCAAGACATCCATATCCTGCGCTATTTTCACATAATCCAAAGTAAAAGTTGTGCCACCGTCGAGAAGGCTCTTCTGTAGTAGTATGCTCTCAATCAGGAGGAGCATTGCAAGGCAGAATCTCTCATCAGAAGCATCTTCTCTTGTGTTTCTGAGCTGCTTCTCCACGTCCTTTACTGTATGAGTACGCCCTTTTAGGAAGTCCCACTTAAATTTCTCGGTTTCCTCTCGTGGTTCTCTTGCTTCACCACTACATTTCAAACCAGTCACCATGTGGAATTCTCTTATAGAGAACCTCATTGGCTGAGCACCAAAATGGAACCATGCTTCGTGTCTCTTCACTGTCTTGATGCTTTTGGTGAGAACTGCGTGCACTATCTTAGCTGATAATTTCAAAGACCTCTCTCCAAGCTTGATCACCGGTCCCAAAAACGTCCCTCTTATTCTGTTGAACTCATCATTTCCTAGAATTTCCTTAACAGTTTTGATATAAGCAACTATCGAGTGTTGGTTTATCGATATCGTCTTCTCTGGCTCTGATCCAATCGGATACCTCAGCTCAGGCAGTGCTAGTCTTAATGGTAATGGATCTCCCATCTTGTTTCTATCCTGCGTAAACAAGAAAAATTTTATTTGTCTAAATTAATTAAAATCCAATTTTCAGGAAGGGTTTCCTGAAACAATACAAATCCTTCCTGAGTCTATACACATGCTTTCACATGAACTAGAATTCTACCAATCATATTAGGTTAAAACGAGCAAGTCTATACACAAGCAAAAACCAGGAGACCAATCTCTCAGAAAGAAAACACACATAAGGTTGAATCTGCAACATACCTTAAAGAGATAGAGCTCTAGAAATGGTTTTTCTCGGAGAATAGAGAGAGCTCGCGTAAAAGATCGAGAGAGAGAGAGAGTTCTGGAGATGGGTTTTCGTCGGAGATCGAGAGATATGGAGATGAGAGAGAGATTCGAGAGGCGGAGACGAGTGAGATTCGAGAAGTTTGAAACGGCGAGAGTGTTGAGACGGCAAGAGTTTTGTTTTTTTCAATCGAAATGTATTGTTTTGGAAACCTATCCTATATTAATTGGTTTAAGTATGCTTATGTAATATTCTTTAACAGATGATTCTCCTCAGACCAGCGGTTAAACCAAGGCATTTCATAACTCAAAAGTCTCTCTATCCCCGGGTTCGATATGTGGTGGATTCAAAATCAATTTTAATTTTTTTTTGTGTTACAGTTTGGAGTTAAATAAAATTAAATGTAATCCATTAACAGATGATTCTTCTTGGCCTAGTGGCTAAACTCCCACACTATCCAAATACGCAAACTCTCTCCCTCTGGGTTCGATCCTTTGTGGTTCTAAATTTTTGTTGTCTGTAAACATCACAATTTTAAGCTTACCATATACATGTCCAATCCTTAGTATATAATCTCATTTCATTCTTTTTTACATTTGAAACACTTAACTTTTTTTCTGGAAACCCATCCAGAAACATTATTTTAACCTTCCAAGATATATGATACCCAAAAAAATACTTGATATCCTTCCAATCTTTCTTATGTAACCAGACGCCAACAACATAACAAAATAAACAGTCATAACTAAAACCGAGTCTTAACTAAAACAAAAAATGTTTTCATGCATCATTCTCATTTCCCAAAGCTCTCATCCACAAATTGGTTGAAGATCTCACAAGACAAGGTTCTCCTTAGCTCCAATGCATTGTCATCATTAATCTTTGTCATGTCTCCTATCTTCAATGACTGGCACTCCAGAATCTTGACAAGAAATATCCCACAGTTGAAAGGATGTTTTGTCTTGGGTAAACCTTGTGCCTGCTCAATCTCAAATGGAATCATCTTCACTTTATCTACCTCATCACCAGAAGATTCCACCAGCAGATTAGAAATCAACACTGTCATATTTAAAAATCAATATCAAGATAGAATCAGTTGAATATTTCAAACCAAGAAACAGTTGAATACATCAAATACAAATTGTTTATACATACCTGCCAACTTTTTCACTTGAGGAATATCAATGCTGTTGCTTTCCTTTTGAAAACAATCATATACTGTGATTCTTTTCTTCTTCAAATGAATTTCCATCCCAATCCAGACATTGCTTTTTTTTCCAAGAGTAATCCCATACACAACATCAACATCTTCTCCCCATGTCTTCTCTGGATATACCTTCCCTCTCACAATATCTTTAAATAAATCGTTGAAAATCTTTTTACCTTTGACCTTTTCTTTCTTGTAAGCCAAATCATGAGAGAGCAAGAAATACAAGAACTCCATAGGTAGGAAGCACGCCTTTGAAATCTTGTAGTTGTGGAACCAAGCAGCATTCTCATTTCTTCTGCAATTTAGCATTGCAAAGGCACCATCAATGTGCTGCAAAAAAAAAGGCAAACATTATCTAATTTGTTACTATCTAATTCTTGAAACTAAACAAATCCTTCCTGAATTTTTTTTAAAAAAAAAGCTCAAGGCAAGAACATATGTAAACAAATTACCTATTTCTTAAGGTCCTTTTTTTGCATTTTCCATGCTTTGAAAGAAAGATTTCCTTATCTTATTATCATTGATTGATAGGGACCAGCAGTCGATTAAAGATTCAAAGGAATTACTAAACCTCTTATACATAAATATAAGAATATATAGACAAGGACAGAAATATGCTTACGTTTCATGCATGCCGGGCTTTAATGTCATCCAATTTTGAAGCCTTGAAAGCTTATGTTCCGCAGGAGTTGAAAACGGATCAACTGCAGGTATAATCTCAGGTATTACAGTTAAAGCCGGATTTCTGTCAGACTTGAATGGAGTTTTTGTGTCTCTAGATCGTTTAGGCACCCTCTCGCTCCTTCTTAGGAAAACATTATCCATTCCTGAATTTTGTGATGAGGCAGCAGCTTTCCTTTTCTTATCAGGCTTCACCTTTAATCAAACAATAGACACCAAGCAAAATATTATCAAATTTGTTGCAATCGGAATTTCTGGAAACCATTCCTGAAACTAAAATGTATGTATATCAAACAATTCACGTGAAGTATAATTCTAGTTATGATTTACCTTATCTGCCATCTTCCAGACTCCATCTTTCCATTCTCTATGAATTCGCAAATCTGAATGTTTGAATAGAATAGT
Organism: Brassica rapa; assembly: GCF_000309985.2. Classification (NCBI taxonomy): domain Eukaryota; kingdom Viridiplantae; phylum Streptophyta; class Magnoliopsida; order Brassicales; family Brassicaceae; genus Brassica; species Brassica rapa. The sequence continues at coordinate 15,911,547 of NC_024803.2, read as the reverse complement.
TTCCATAGAAGTATAGAGACACACCGAGTATGTGTTATCACCAAGTACCATGCTAATTTGTCCGCTGCTCCAGCCATTGTTGTAAAAGGCTTCTACCTTATCCATCATCTCAAAGGATTTTTGGTCACTAGTTGGTGTTGCAGGACGTATTTTGTCAGCCGTGATAGTATCCTGAAGTTTCTGAAGTCTATGTTGGTCTGTGAAGAGTGTCGTGTACTCAACTGTCAGCTCCTCTAGTCCTTCACACAGTTTAAGATCAACAACCTTTCCTGGATACCATATTTCGTCATCAGTAGACAAAATCTCAACCTCTGCGCCTATTTGAAAGTGAGCTAGAAGCCTGCTTACTTCAACCTATTAAAAATGAAGATTCAGTAACATCAGCGGTTTTAAATTGTTAGAATAATAATTAAAGATCAAATATACTCGATGCATACCTCGTTTGTTTCTGAAAAATCTATAGCACTTGTCTGAAGATGCTCTGTTTGCAGAGTAATAGGCGGCATCTTCGAAACATCTGTGGAAACTAGCTCAGTAGTAGGTTCTGTAGTATCCTTGAGATTTTCTTCTGCTTGATTCTGCTCTGATGGTGTCTCATCGGATTGATCTCCCTCACTTGTCTGAAGGTGCTGTGTTTGCGGAGTAAGAGGCTGTGTCTTCGAAACATCTGTGGAAACTAGCTCAGTAGTAGGTTCTGTAGTATCCTTGAGATTTTCTTCTGCTTGATTGTGTATGCTCTCCTTCACTTGTAGAAAAATATTGGGTCGCAGTTTCTGTCTCACTCTATAAGACAAAAGTAAATGGTAAGAGTTAGTTGAATAGAAAAATATTACATAAACATTTTAAATATTTCTTCTTACCAAAGCATTCTTATTTTCTTCAATAACTAGTGCAATTAGTGAAGACAATGGAGAGGAAGGTGTGTGATGCACAGCATGTGTATCCTCCTGTAATAACAGCAAAATAAATGAGGTAGTTATGAAGAAGTTTCTACAATTTAAAATTCAAATTGTACTTATGAAAGACATTTCTATGCTTACCTTTTTATTGTTTGCTGAAATGATCTCAGTCAATGGCTGTGTAGCCTCATACGTTTCCTATGTTACCGTCTGCAAAAAAAACAAAAAAAAGTCAGGTAGGGGATCAAAAACACGTACAAAAGCTTTCAAACATTACTTGAAATCTCCAAGATTTTTTGAACATTTACCTGCTGTTTCTGAATTGGAGTAAAAACTTGAGCCTCAATACTCTTTGGAGATATTGGAGAAGAAGGTGTCTCATTCATTTCCAGTGTTTCTTTTTGCAAAACTTGAGTCTGAGCAGCAGGTGACTCAATCACAATCTGCAAAAAATATCAGGAAAGGCCATCATGAATACATTCAATTATAATTTCTAGAGTAAATATTACCTCATCATCTGGTTTTCCTTCTTCTTGATTAGTTTTGGGTGGCGTTTCATCAGTAGAGGTTTGTGTTTCCCTCTGCCAAAAATTAGAAAGGTCTATATATGTAAATCACCCAAAACTAATTGTAAACTCCAACTGTCATTGAGCATATACCTCTTTTGTCAGATTAGGAGTAAAAACTTGAGTATCAAGGGCAGGCGTGTCATCCGATGGCTCTCTCTCAATCTGTAAAAATTATCACGAAGTCAATCCAGAGTACGTTCTAAAGCTTCCAAACATTAACTTTAAAATCCAAGATTTTTTTTTGACCATGTACCTGTTGAGTCTGACTTGGAGTATAAACGGGAGTTTCAATACTCTTTGGAGCTATTGGAGTAGACGTTTCTGTTTCTTTCTGTCAAAAATCAGAAAAGCCTTTATATGTAAAAAAAAATCACCCAAAACTAATTTGTAAACTCCAACTGTGAAAACAATATCATTGAGCATATACCTCTTTTGTCAGATTAGGAGAGAATACTTGAGTATCAAGGGCAGGAGTTTCATCATCTGATTCATTCATTGTCTCCTGCAAAAATCAAGAATGCATTCAAGAATATGTACAAAAGCTTCCAAATATTACTTCAAAACTCAACAATATTTTATTGGTTACATACCTCATGTGTCAAATTAGGCTGTTGAGACATTGGAGATAAAGGCGTCTCACTCGATGGTTGCGTGTAATCCTGCAAAAATCAGGAAGGCATTCAGGATTTTGTACAAGAATTTCCAAATATTTTCTTAAAAATTTTTGAGCATATACCTCATTTTGTTGAGACTTTGGAGATGCAGCTGATTCAATCATTGTCTCCTGCAAAAATCAGGAATGCATTCAAGAAGTACAAAAGCTTTCCAAATATTACTTCAAAACTCAACAATATTTATTGGTTACATACCTCATGTGTCAAATTAGGCTGTTGAGACATTGGAGATAAAGGTGTCTCACTCGATGGTTGCGTGTGAGACATTGGAGATAAAGGTGTCTCACTCGATGGTTGCGTGTGAGACATTGGAGATAAAGGTGTCCCACTGGATCGCTGTTTGTCAAATATTAGGAAGGCATTCAAGAATATGTACAAGATCTTCCAAAAAATACTTGAAAATGCAAATGTAAAAGAAGATGTTTTGAGAATTTACCTTTTGTGTCACGTTAGTGGGAAAAACATTGTTGTTTCCTTCCAACTCTGACACACGAGCTCTAAGATGTATGTTTTCTTCTTCCAGTAATGACATTCGATCCTTCATGCTCTTCAGATTCTCCTCCATTACCGTGATGATCCTGTTCACTTTTTCATTTACTGAATCCTCATCAATCGGAGTAGAAGCTTGGCCAGTCTCCTTATTTGCCATCATTTGAATAAGAGCATCCAATGTGTCAAATGTGTCTACACACCTATTTTCCCAGTCATCGGCTGTAATCTTGTACCCTTTCTTTGTTACATCTTTCACTGTTTCCAGCTCGTCACTATATTTGTCTTCAATGGAGATATCATCTTCTGGATCATGAGGAATAGAAGGTAGTATGCAATGGACCTTCAGCTGAGAGTATTTAAAAAAAGACCAATGAGAAACATATTAAAAAGAAGAAGCCAAATAAACTGAGAAACATATACTTGGAAAAGCTTACCTTTGTATCAGCTTCAACCTGTAAAACCCTATCAAGTGATGGATTCTCTACCTCAGTGTATTTTTCACACAAGTAAGTCGGCCCAGGAACCTCAACTGTTGGTACACACTTACTGAACTTATCCCTTAGCAAAGGAATCGACTCTAGTATCCAAAGAAGGAATACTAGAGGATAACCTTGCAACTCAAATTTGGATTTATTCTCCAAATGATTCGCGACAGCGTTTTGAATTGACTTCAGGAGCACAATGTAAGCCTCTTTTCCCCATGGATATGTCATATCCTGTGCATTTTTCGCATATTCCAAAGGAAAACTCCCTCCTTTGCTCTTCCGCAATAATATGCTCTCTACCAGGATGAGCATTGCGAGGCATACTCTCTCCTCAGAAGCATCTTCTCTTGTGTTTCTGAGCTGGTCCACCACGTCACTTAACTTATGACTACGCCCCTTTAGCAATTCCCAATTAAATCTCTCGGTTTCCCTTCGTGGTCCTTCTAATGCACCACTACATTTCAAGCCTGTCATCATATGAAATTCTCTTATAGAGAACCTCATTGGCTGCGCACCGAAATGGAACCAGGCTTCATTCTGCTTGACAGAAACGATGCTTCTAGTGAGAATGGCGTAGACTATCTTTGCTGATAACTTCAATCCTCTCTCACTGAGCTTCATTACAGGTCCCAGAAATGATCCTCGGACTCTTATCATCTCATCTGGTTTTAGGATGCTTTTGACAATAGAGATATACTCTGAGCCAGAGTATTGGTTGATTGCTGACTTTTCCTTTGGCTGTGAACCAATAGGATACTTCAGCTCTGGCAGTGCTAGTTTTAGAGGTACTGAATCTCCCATCTTGTTTCTATCCTGCGTAGACAAGAAAAAAAAAATCCAATTTTCAGGAAGGGTTTCCTGAAACAATACAAATCCTTCCTGAAGTCTATACAAATCCTTCCTGAAGTCTACCAATCATATTACGTTAAAACGAGCAAGTCTATACACAAGCAAAAACCAGGAGACCAATCTCTCAGAAAGAAAACACACATAAGGTTGAATCTGCAACATACCTCAAAGAGATGAATTACGCTCCAACAACTTTGTGTTCTCACAATTCAAAAGTCTTTCATTTGCTTCGCTGGTTAATAAGAAAGAGTAACAAACAAATCAAAATCAAAACGCAAGCTTCCCAAATTTTAATTCAAAAACCCTAATTTTAAAAAGTTACATAGTGATTTGTGTCTGATTTTGAGAGTAGAGAGTGTGACGCTGATGATTAGATAGCCGGAGAAGATGATTAGCGAGCCGGAGAAGATGATTAGCCAGCCGGAGAAGATGATTAACGAGCCGGAGAAGATGATTAGCGAGCCGAAGAAGATGACTAGCGAGCCGGAGAAGATGATTCCCGAGCCGGAGACGACGATTCCCGAGTCGGAGAAGATGATTCCCGAGCCGGAGACGACGATTCCCGAGTCGGAGACGACAGTGCCGGTGAGGGTTTGAAGATTCCCGAGAGGAGACGACACGATTCGCGATCGAAGGAAATGAAATGTTTTTTTTTTATTCTTATAACAAAGGGTATAAGGGTAAATTACCCCTTTAATGAAACCTATTTTTGTGACTTTCTCCTTCTAGTGCTATTTTCGGGACATAAACTTCAAAAGGTGCTATTATTGACAATTGCCCTTTTAAAAATGTCAATGTTACCTAAAATCATTTATTTTAAAATAAAATATAAATCAATAACAAACAAGGTAATTTTACAAAAATATAAATACTATATTAAGTTAACATAATGTTTAATATTTTTTGAAAATTAAAAAAATAAATAACGAAAAGAATAATCATGGGCAATTCTCCTAAATAGACTATTTTCAAGTTTTGGTCACAAAAATAGACCACAAAGAGGAAAATGACCAAACTTTTTTTATTTAATATGTAATATGACACTAATACAGTAGATATAAAAAATTTAAAAAAAATTAAAATAAAAAAATTTTAAAAAGAATTTTTTTAAAAGTTTTAGATTATATGTTTTCAAATTCAAACTTTTTTATATATTTTTTATGAATTTTTTTCGAAATTTTTTTATTTTATTTTATTGTATTTTTTTTTCAAATTCTTAATATTTATTTTTATTTTATAAAATTTTAAACCTCAATCCCAAATATCCACCCCTTAACTCTAAACACTAAGGTTTAGATTAGTTAACACTAGGGGTATAAATATATATTTACCTCTTTAATCAAATATTTTGGTCATTTTCCTCTTTGTGGTCTATTTTTGTGACCAAAACTTTTTTAGTGTTATCCTAGGATATTTCTCAATAATTACTACATTTGCTATTTTCGAAAATGTCAATATTACCTAAAATATAAATCAAAAACAAACAAGGTAAATTTACAAAAATATAAATACTATATTAAGTTAACATAATGTTTAATATCTTTCGAAAATTAAAAAATAAATAATAAAAAGAATAATTAATTTAAAAATACAAGACTTTCAGACAAGCATAATTATCTAAATCTAAATTTAAACTCATGATTTTCAAAGTTTAGGTTATATACTATTGAAAATATTCAAAATAACATATAATATATACAAGTTCATATTATAAATTATTGAGAATGCTCACATAAAATATTTTAAAGCACCAAAAATATACCAAATCGTTTTTAAATTTGGTATTTAAAAAAATGTTAATATTACGAAATTTTTTATTTCAAAATAAAATATAAATAATAATCAAATAAGTTAAGCTTACAAAATTAAAAATATCATGTACAAATCTATACTATATAAAATAAAGTTTCAAAAATTAACATAAAAATAAGAAACAAATATAATAGTTAATTTAAAAATGCAATACTTTCAAAAAATTATAACTATATAAATCTAAAACACATGATTTACAAAATTTAGGTTATATACTACGGAAAATATTCCAACAAAAATATGTACTATATGTAATTTGATGTAATAAATCATTGAGAATATCCACATAGTATTTTAAAGCACCAAAATATGTCAAATTACCATTTTAATTATTATTTTAAAATTTTCAAAAAATGTTTACTTCAAAATAAAAAAGGAAACTACTATTCAATTTAGTGAAAAGACAAAATTATTAAAGGAATCAATTTGATATATAAAGTAAACCTTTGAAAGACCAACATAAAATTAACTAACAAAACAAATCGTAAAGACTACAAGAATTTAAAATAATAAAAACAATATGAATCTAAAGCACTTTTCATTACGTATGAATCTAACAAAATATGATTTCAAAATGGAAGCTATTTCTTTAAAAAAAAATCAATAATAAATTTAGTAAACAAAATTCCCAAATAACTAAAAGAATCAGTTTATTATAAAAAATAAATGCTTGGAAGATCAACATAAAATTAAGTAACAAAAATAATCTTAAAAATATAAGGATTTCAAATAATAAAGACAATGTAAATCTAAATCACTTTTTCATTACATATGAATCTAAATAACATATGATTTCAAAATTGAGGATATATATTATTTAAATGTTCACATAGAATTTTAAAATATCATTATAATAATATAAAAATCAGCATCTTAATTTGATAAAGTAAATAAAAAATTAAACAACAAATTAACAAAAATAAAATATTCAAAAAGATATAGAGTTTAAAAAATATATATATATATAAATAATCACGTATGTAAAAATAAACAAAAATCAGCACAAAACTAAAAAAAAAGATAAATTAAAATTTGTAAAAATTATCTTTAAAGTTAGATTGATATTTATAGCAAGAGAACTCATTTTGGAAAAATATTAATAATTATTTTTTAAATCCAAAAATAATATAATATTTTATTATAAGAACTAGGTAAGGAACCCGAAAGATATCGCACAGGAACTCATTTTGAAAAAATTATGCCACATTTTATATAAAATGAAAGGATACATATTCATAAATTTTGACAACATTTTTTTTAAAATGTCACTTAAGATGAAAAAGTGCAACTTTTCACATTTATTTGGAGAAAATATACACTTTTGACAATTTATTTTTAACAAAAGCAACATCTAAGATGGAAAGACATATCCTTATACATTTGACAACTTCTTTTAGACCAACGCAATTCTTAAAATGAAAAAAAAATATTGTTAAGATTAATAGATATATACTTATATATTTTGATAAAAAAAAATTAACTAATGTCATTTTTAGGATGAAAAGATACAGCATGATGAAATTCACAACCTTGACATTTATTTAGAAAAATTATGCATTTTTAGACGCTTTTAGAAAATAAACGAAAAGATTATAGAGATGTGATTAGTAGACTATAATAAATTTTTGACAGTTTAGTTTTTCGACAAATAATCTGTTAAATTAAAAAAAAGTATTTAATAACAAAATGAAGGTTACAAAAGAGAAGTTAAGTTTGTAACCGTCTCTTTGACTTGCAACTCCTCATTGGTATTTATTTAAACATGCACACCTCTTAGATCAATATATTAACATTTGTTTTTTTTTTATCAAATATACTTATTAACATTTGTTTACTTAACAAGCTCTATTTAATCTTCAAAAAAAAAAAAAAAAACAAGCTCTATTTATTTTCATAACTCCTTATTTTCTTATCTCCGGTACATAGATTCGACATCATGACATCTGAGCACTTGGTGCATTTGTGTGGTACACAATAACTCTTCATCTTTACAACACATATTCTTACTATCTTAATATATGTATCTCAAAAATCATTTTTTGTAACTGATCTTAAGAATCATTTTAATAATGCCATTTTTGTTATAACTGTAAACACCAACTTTTTTAACGTTTATAAACTTTTTAAGGTTGAAGAAATGAAAATTTTTAACGATTATAGATATGAAAATTTGTTGTATTAGAAAATAATAAAAACACCATTCTTAATTGTCATTCGGAATGAAACACGAGTTTGTTATAAATTTGTTCACCGATTTTTTTTGCTGGAAATCTATGTATTAAGGAAATTATTTTCAATATGAATTTCATTAACTGTAATGAATTTGTAACTTTCCAATCTAACCTATACTAAAAGGGTTATATGAGCATCAGAGAAGCTGTCCACGTAGGACAATTAAATCAGCCAATCAGGTTGCAATGTTTTGCCACGTAAGCTCTTTGTTGCCCGTGTTAGGCTTGGCGTTTTTGTTTGGGCTTTGCGTTTTTCTCCTTGGAGTATGTATGCCGAGATCTCGCCCTTTTTTACTTCTTCAAACCCTTACTCTTCGACATCCCCTTTGCTCTTCCTCTTCTTTGTTCCGTTTCACGTCTGATTCTCCAGTGCTGTCGTGATCACGGAGTCAACTTCTTCGACAACGCCGAGGTTTACGCCAATGGCCGAGCTGAGGAGATTATGGGTCTGGCGATTCACAAGCTGGGCTGGCGGAGATCCGACATCGTGGTCTCCACCAAGATCTTCTGGGGTGGTCCTGGTCCTAACGATAAAGGTTTGTCGAGGAAACATATCATCGAAGGAACCAAAGCTTCTCTCAAAAGACTCGATATGGACTATGTAGATGTCCTCTATTGCCACAGGTCATAAAGATTTGATTTTTTTTTATTTTTTTTCTTGAGTTTTGGATTATGATTTAATTGTTAGGGTTCCTGAGATTGAAATAAAGAGTTCGAGCTTTAGGTCTTTTAGTGTCAATGTCTTCCGTCGTTTCTACTATGGAACCTCTCAGTAGTACTGTAACGCCTCTCCATTTTTATTTGTCTCCATTCATTGATTCCTTATTCCAATCAGGCTTTAGAAGCTTATTCCTTATTCCAATCAGTGGTACTGTAACGCCTCATGTCATTTATGTTTATTTCCTTGAGAGGCTTTCAGACCATGTCAGGTGATTCTAAGACGACATGTCGGCTCTTATATCTTTGAGATCGTATTCACTTGCTCAAAAATCTCTCCCCTACAGGTATGGATTTCCTTGGTCTTTTTTCCGTATTTAGCTGTAACAAATAATGAAAATTTATGTTCTCACAGTGTCGTAGATTATTTGCTTTGATGTGTAATTTGAAAATTTCTCAGACTTTTCTCAGTATTACAATCTTTTTTTTTGCTGAAAAGTTGAAGTCAGTATTACAATCTTGCGGGAATCTCAAGACTCGGCATATTACTCAAGTGTAAGCTTAATAATGCCTTCTTACGTGTGACTCAGCAAGCATATTTTAGATTCCTAACTAATAAAAAAAAAGCATTATCATGTTTGATGTGTGTTTTGCTTCTCTGTTTCAGCTATGGCTTTTATGACGATGTTTCATGGAGTACGAGAATGCACCTGGACCTGTTCGACTATCTTCCTCTTACTGCCCTCATCTAGACTCAGTAAGTTTCAGCTCTTTTTTCAAGCTGGTATTTCAGCCGTATTTTCAACTACACCATTTGACTTACATCAGTTTTATGTTTGCATGTAGGGCTGTCACTTTCTCTGAATACCCTTGATAATATTCTGGCTTGGATTGGCTACATGAGGTATTACCGCCTCCCTCTTTTCTGCCCAAGTCCTTATTTCGGATTGGATTTGAAGAGTTATGAGTTGTTGATGGGTCTCTCCCTCCTTCCGCTCCCAAGGTTCAAGTGCTAACTTCCATGGGTCTCTCCCTCCTTCCGCTCTCAAGGTTCAAGTGCTAACTTCCAAATTAGTATTAAGGTTTTTTCTGAAAGAGAAAATGAATATCTTACTGGTTATCTATTTGAACAATCTAGGTGACACACGAAGGACCAATGTGTGATTTACTATGGTCTGTTCCTCATGATCGATGTGGGTTATCTCCACGTGGTGCTGGTTACACATTTGGACAGCACAACAATGGACTCAGTCTCATATCAAGAGCACATCAGCTTCTCATGGAAGGTTTTAACTGGTGGCAGGTGTGAATGTTCATCTCAATTGCCCAAAAGGCTCTGCCAAAGGCATGATTGGTCCGTCTATCTATTATAACTGTGGATTGAATCATTGATCTTTCAAACCTTTTTATGGTAACAGGAAAAGAATGTGGTGACAGTGTTTAGTGCACCAAACTGTTTCTACCGGTGTGGAAATTTTGTAATGATTCTACAGATAAGAGGAACATATTTCATCCAGTTTGATCCAGCTCCTCGACAAGCCGAGAGATCACTGATCCTAAAACCTATACAATGACATCTGCTCAGCATGGAAAAGAGAATCAGACTGGGTTTTACTAAACACAACCAATAGCTTTCCTCTATCTCCATCTGGTATGTTTCTAACCTCGATATTCTCCAAACAAACCTGCATGTTTTTTAGAAAAACCACAAGATTGAATTATCCCAAAAAGAATCCCTGAAGAAACAAAATTAGATTAAATGTAGGGAGTTCTCTTTTGCAGTTGATTCTTTGGCAAAACATTAGAAGCATAAGGCAAAATTGTGACATGTGTAGGTATATTACATCTATAGATTGCACGGGCTTTCCAGTATCTTCTACCAAATGTTTCCTCCCATTGAGCAGTTATGTTAAAAACTCAGTATTGAGTTTGTTTCTTTCCCTCGGTAAAGTGTTAAAATTATTTTTGATGTAATACTATTTCCAATAATGTAATCTACAGTATGTTTCTATCAATATTTCCTTTTTGCATTCTCATAATTTAATTTTTGCTTTATAATTTCAATTTTATAAATACAAATATATGTATTACACATTCAAATACATAATTGGCAGTTTAAAGTATAAATACATTCACATAATAATTATAAAGTACCTGAAGCCACCTTTTTTTAATAGTTGAATCTAGGTGGCAATGAGCTCCAACAAACTAACTAGGGTGTGATTTTACTTGGTCTAGAAACCACTGCAGCTCACGTTAGGTGATTTTTAATTTTGTTGTATGATTATTACTGATGACTATATATAACATGATGATGAGTAAGCTGAATAAAAAAAACTTAGTTATCATCTAAATATATATGTTATCTTCTTACCTAGATGTTTATGTAAAACATATGTTAAATTAGAATTAAACTTTGTTTTAGTTTAAAAATCATTAAGTTCTCTTTTTAGTTTTTATTGTCTTCCGGCTTCAAAATGAAATAGGAACAAACGTATAAGCATAATTTTTAATTATTTGGTTTATTTCAACCGATTGATTACGTTCATCAGTCTCACAAAATGTAGATATGCACACCAAAATGATGTTATTAGTTTAACCAAATAAACCAAAATTTTCTAGCTAAATTGTTACAATAAAAATAGTTAAATCAAAATACTTGGTTAAATAAATAAAAACTTTGGTTTAATGTAACCAAGATTTGAAAATAATATTATGTTTTTTTTATGGGGGTACCTTACACAGATTCAAGAAAACATGAAGGCCGTTGATGTGATACCGTTGTTGACACCACATGTTCTGGACAAGATCGAGCAAGTTATACAGAGCAAACCTAAACGTCCTGAATCATACCGGTAAAAGCCAAATCCTGAGATTGTTTGGAGGCTGTTTGACGGATGCTCTTGGATGTTATCATGTGTTGGCTCTGTTTGTTCTCATATGCATTTTAAGACTCAGAGACAGAGAGAGCACTATGTGTTGTGTTTTAGTTTTTGTTGTTTCCACTTTTTGAAAACAAGTATAATGTTTTTGAAACTTAAAAGTTGGCTTTTATAGCTGTTGTCAAGAGGTCAGTAGTAATGTAGTATATTGAAAAGCTCATTAAAACGATTGTTAACTGTGTTAAAAAAACGGTTGTTAATTATCATACAAGTTTTTATTTTATAAAAACAGAGGAAGTGAAGATATACTTATTTAAAGATTTGATGAAAAAGTATATAATGCTGATCGTGCACATCATAATGTCAGCACCATCCTAAGTCTAATGTTTAGTCTACCTGTTGGCAATTGTTTAGTTCCTTTTTTTTTTCAAAAGAAAAATTATTTAGTTTCTTCTTAAAACATACATGCACGTACATTTCTGATTTTTTTGTTTGAAAAGACATTTCTGATTTTTTTTACATAGATATCCTATTTCGATTTTTTTTTGGGGTAAGATTCATTTTTCACCGTCATTTTAAAACTAATTTTGGATATTCTGTTTTATTTAGTTAAATCAGAAAACAATTTTTTTTAGAATTGTCTAAAGAAAGTAAGAAATAGATAAAAACGTTTCTAGGCAATTTTATGAATTTATTATTTGAGAAAACAAAAGAAGTAAATCCAGATTTATAATTATTAATAGATAGATCATCTCAAGAGTACAAGTGAAACGAATAAAATCAACAATTTATTAATAATCTTAATTGAAAAAAATAATAATTAGAGAATTTTCGAAAGGAGAGTTAGTTATTGGAATTTGTCTCTCACCACCCACCTGCGTTTATTTTTGAAAACGCTTCTCAGCGTCTCTCTCCTCTCATCCCAAAAGAGTCTAAAGGTAAGTGTTTTATATTTAACATATTGTTCATACAATTATTTTTAAATATTCACTTTTTATGAAAATTAGAACTCGCTTCTTCACTAGCAACAAAATTTTACTGTGACAGCTCAATCAAATACATCAAACACTTCAAAGAACGAATACCATATCAACTACATAATTAGCTGAGGCACAAAGAAACTTCAACACAATCAAAGTTATAGAGTGAAAAAAACTGCACCATGTTTCTATTCTTTTTCTTATGTCCTACCAAGTATTACATTTTGTTTGACTCAACTGTAATAAAAGAAACAAAATATTTTTCCATCTATTTTTTCCCTTTAAACTAATTTATTATCTTCTATTTTTTGACAATTTTATCTATCCACCTATGGAAAAAATTATATAAAATGTCAACATCCAAATCAAAACATAATTGGACTTAGCAAATAAATTCTTAATATTAGTAAAAGAGGTTATCTAATAATATATTCAAACTCATTTTCCGCGCGTAGCGCGGACAAAGACTCTAGTAAATTAGTAATATGATTGATAAATACCAATTGATTTGGTGTGTCCCAAATTGATGCTTTTTAATTGTATCTTGCCACTCTTCATCTCCTTCTAATAAATCTTTTGCCACACATGCATTTCTGAACAAAAATTGATTAGCATTTAAAGATTAAATATTTTGACCATTGTTAAGTCGAGTTACATGAAATATTTTTGTAGGATAAGACAAATAAATTTACCTTTTCTATTAAGCAAATATACAAAATATATACACAAATTTTCCAAGTTTTATATGTGTTTCTCCAAAAACATTTTATGATCCTTTGGAGTAGTGAATCTTTCTCCTTTTTATATATTTTTTCTTCGTTCTGATATTTTTTTGTTGTTTGATTTTTTCATTGTTCACAACTACTATATATAGAGAGACCAAAGATTGTGATGGTTAACCATCAAATATTGTAATGGTTAATCGAATTATAATAGCTGAACACCAAAACTTACAATAGTTAATATGAAAGATGTAATAGTTCAATTAAACAATTGTAAATGCTCATCCAAACAATTGCACTGGTTCATTTAAATGCTTACACCGATTCACTTAAATTTCCAATAGAACATTATACATATGAAAATAAAAAAAAAATTTAAAAAACAACAATTATAAGTGAAATGATAAAAATATTTAGACTTAAAAAGACATAAGATAAAGATGCAATATTTCAAGTTAAAAGTGATAATAAACAAAACAACATAATATATGGTTATGAAACACACAAAACATAATAAATAGAATTGAAATAAATAAATTAAAAAAATAGAATTTTAAAAATAGAAGCAGTTATAAACGAAAAAGTACATTAAACGGTAATAAACGAAAATGTATCTAAACAGTCATGCGTAAAATTAAAATGAAAAAAGCACGTCCCTGTGAATTAATTGGAATTACTATTATTAATATATTATTTACTATTAAAAATTCTAATAACCAATATAACAACGGCTATTCAGCTGAAAATACACGATATGAAAGATATTTAGGAATTGATGCAGAAAACTTTTTAATTAGGTAATCGGATACATGAAAAAATAAGAAGTTACCACCTAGTCCCTAATTGTTGTGTTCTAGGTCTGCAAAGATAGTAAGCATGTGTCAGATGAAAGAGACGTTTTGTCTTCTACAAAAAACACTGTATAAGGGCGCATGAGTAACATGTCCGATATAGTTATTTTGTATATAATTTTTACATCAATGTATATGAATCCATGGTGGAGACCAACAAAATTTTTTAATTGACTTTCATGTTCTATACGAACAAATTCGAACAAAAAAATCAAAGTAGACCTGTTTAAGGCAATAAAATGATCAGAAAATTAATTGTCAAAAAGAGGCACGTGAATTATATGGAAGTAGTTATACTGTAGATAAATTGCGAACATGATGTTTAGTATGCGGATATGTTGTGTAAACAGGCTCAAACTACCAAACAACCACCGCAGCCTTTTACATCACTCCAAAATAAGCATCATTACAAGAACTTCGGCTCAATAGTGTAGAAGCCATGGTATTCAACGTATAGCAGAGCAAAATATATGGATAAAACATCAGCCAAATCAAAAGAACTCATCATCAAGTTCACTTTTCTCTACACTCTTCATTTCAATCACGACTACTTCAAAGCTTGTTCCTTTTCTTTGTAGAGCATCTTCTTGTAGGCTTGTAGCCTCCACTTCACTTCTTTCTAAACTCTTCTTGTAGATCTATCAATGTTCAAACCAAAACCAAAGTGTGGAAATCATTAGGAACAAGAACAAGGACTCCATTATCTGAACTTACATGGGTATGATGTTTTAACTTCTAAAACTAAGCTATTAAACAAAAGACGGTTCCTCAAACTCAGTAAGTGTATAGCATAATCAAAAACAAAAGTGAAAGCGTGTGTACCTTTAACTCCTTAAAAGCAATGACACAACAACAAGAAAATCAATATGTTTTGGCCAATAAGGATCTGTGTCGGGTTTGTTTTTAATATCTTCAAAATCCAGCAAGCATTTTTAAGGGTGATAACAACAGTGGTGGTGGTGATTGATTATATAGAGAGGTTTCAGATCCTTGTCAGACAGTTGGGGGAGGAGCAAAGAAGATAGAGGCAGAGGCAACAGAGCACTAGCACCTCCGAGCCGTGGTTCATGGACAAATTAGTTGCAAAGGATGGATTTTTATCTCTACTTGAGCTGAGTTTTGGAGGCGATTATAAAAATGATGGTGAAGAGAAATCCGAATTGAAAAAGGTAGAATGGTCTGAAGGAAATCAAAATATTCACAGAGAAAAATAGGAATTGGAAAGAGAGAGAGAGGAAGTGAGTACTAGAACCTAAAGAAAGATACAAACTTTACACTTTTTCAGATCTGTTTGCAAGAAAAGTGAATCTGAGAGAGAACATGAAGGGAGATTGAGCAGCACGGGGGCTTTGAGGAGGAGATTGACCCATGACCTCAAGAGGAGGTGCCAAGAAAGAAGAAGACATGGGTTGTTGACGAGTTTTAATCTCAGCACCATCATTGTCTTTGAGCAAAGATGGGTTGTTGATAGCAGTGACGATGTGGCAATTATGGAGGTGGGACTTGATGGTCTCTACAGTTCGGTCGTGGCAGAGAGGAGACAAGGAGGAAGAGACTGAGAAAAGCAGAAAAATAATGGTGATAGGCATTTTTGCCAGATGTGTCAGACCTAATGCACAGAGCTAAATGTAGAGATAACGTCGTATTTACAGATTAAACAAAGTGTTAAAAAAATTATGTTTTCTATATAGCTAAATAACTTTTCTTTCATAGTCATACACTGCAATTATTTAAATACAAATAAATACAAATATTGTAAAGCTTATACAAAAAATAATATTTATATAATTTATGTATATAATTATTTAAATATATGCATATAACAGATCAAATCAGATATCCGGTCCTAAAAATATTAGTATTTAACAATAGTCGAATTTTAAGAAGCAGACCAAATATTAATTTGCAATATACATAAAAAAAAACAAAGTTCTGTCCAAAGCAGATATTATTGAACAATAGTCGAATTAAATTTAAGAAAAAACATTTCTCGTGAAGTTCCCAAGAGAAAATCACTAAACAAGACGGCCATTATTAAATATCATCACTCTCTATAAAGACAGCCTAACGAGCTTATTGTATAAAATCCGATCATCTCTTCCAGTGTTGCTCTCTAACAAAGCACTCAGCACAAGCTCCTGCCAAAGATCAAAAAAGACACAAATAATTCATTTCTCTATATCTTTGTTAAAATGATTGACAAACTCAAGTATAGAGAAATCTGTTTTACCTTGACTTCTCGGTGAGATAGAAACTTTCCCAAGCTGTGCATAGTTGTTCTCATATCATCAACCTGTGAAAGAACAAAAAATGTAAACGGTATTGTAAATTCATTCTGAGAGATAAGAAAGATGGATTAAGCTTCTTCTTACCCTAACATAGCCTGTTTGGTTACGATCAAAGAATCTGAAAGCCTGAGTCAGAAGAAGCTTTAGCACCAACAAAAACGGTAAAAGCTTAAGGACATTATAATAGTCAAAGCAGATTTTCTACCTGCAACAACTCTTTATCAACCGTTTCTTCTTTTTTTGGTGCATCAGATGTTCCTTCCTCTTGCTTCCCGTGCTTGCCTGACTCCGACTTGGGTTTGATCTCAGCAGATTTGGAATCAGTCTTCTCCACGATCTCTTCTTTTCTATCAGTTGCGACTTCAGTTATAGGACGAGCAACAGCGCTGCTAGTCTTCTCACTGTTTTCTTCATTCTTCTGCGGCTGAAGAAGAGACACAGAACAAATGGACAAGATTGATGAACATAACATCTTGTTGGCTAAAATAAAACTTACGATATTAGGAGTGAACAAGTTGGAAACTGCAAGGCAAATAATGTATAAATCATACCTCTTCAGCAGTTTCTTCTTGCTCAGGATTTTCATCGTCCATTTCCTCGCATTCCTCAGGGTCTTCTTCAGGATCCTCTTCAGGGTCTTCCTCTGGGTCTTCATCAATCTCTTCATCCTGGTTATCCGCTTCCATCGTAGCAGCTTCATCATCGGTGGCTTTTTTAGTGTCTTCAGTGTTAGCTACCGTTTCCTTTGCTGAATTTTTCTTGTCATCCTTCTCAGGAACAGATTCAGTTGTAACAGTGGCTTCCTTGTCAGTCTTTTGACGCTTATTTTGTGCTTTTGCTTCCTTTTCCTTGGCAGATAACTCTTCTTGACGCCTCTTTCGTTGGTTTCTCTCTCTCACAAATTTTACACGTAATTTCTACCAAGGAGAAAAAAGAAGAAGTGTAAGAAAACAGTTATGGTAGCTCAAAAAACAAAACATCATAAATCAGTTACAAACCAACCTTGAGAAATTCTAAGATACGAGTACCCATTTGATACTGTAGCATCTCGAACATCGATTCAGCAAACAATGAAAGCTGCAAGAACATACATAATATTGATGAAAACTTAGTAGTTCAGTTGCTATAACAAAACACGTACATTGAGTTAGCTAAGAGAGACAATGGAAACATGCTAAGCAAAGCAGTAACCACACAGGAAAAAGACTAACCTCAAATGATGACTCATCAATGTCCTTGTCAGTGTAATCCAAAAGCGAGTCCAGGGAGACCGAAAGTGAACGCAACTGCTAAAAAGAAAAAAAACTCCAAATAAGTGAAAGCTGCTATTACTAAACCTGAAACCATGACTTATTGTCCACCTACTTTAGAATCTTTGTTCCGTTTCACTTGTAGAACAAATCCTGGCCGAGGAGGTTCGTCAGACTTTTTCTTGTCCTTCACTTGTAGTATGGACTCATCTTTTCCACTTCTCTCTTTAATCTCTTTCTCGTTAATTTTTTCTTTTGCCTTTTTCTCGTCAACCTTTTTGCCCTCGGATTGGTTCTCTGACTTGTCTTTCTTTTCAGCCTTCTTATCTTCACCTGCCTTAATGTCCTTTGTTGAACTAGAAGCACCCTCCTTTTTCTCAGTACTCGGAGATCCCGCCTTCTGTTTTGTTTCCACAATTTTGGAGGCACTCTCTTCCTTCTTTCCTGCAGGAGATTTCATCTCCATACTACCTGAATCAGGAGTTTTCTTCTCTGCCTCCACCACCTTTTCCTCATCATTCTCTCCATTATTCTTCAAGTCACCGTCCATGTTATTGTCTACTTCAGCAATCTTCTTTTTAGCCACTTTTTTGATGATTTTTTTCTTTACGATTGTCTTTGAAGGAGTCTGTTCATTACCCTTAGCACTAGGATCTGAGCTCTCCCCTTGGTTATCACCTGAAATGGCAACCTTTCCAGGAACATCCTTTTCATCCGGCTTCTCATCTTTCTTATCAGTTGCCTTTCCATCGTTGACAGGCCTTTTAACAACTCTTTTAACAATCTTTTTCACCACCTTCTTAGTTCCTGGGGTCTTTTTCTCCGCATCCTTGGCTACTTCACCGGCATTATCACTTCCCTTTCCTACAATGACATCTTTCTTAGCCTCCTGAGAAAGTAGTCTATCTCTCTCAGCAAGAACTTTCCTGTGTGCCAACCATTGGGTTCTCCAAGCGTCAAATGAAGGAAGACATTCTGATAAATCAGGGACAAATAGTACAGTGATCTCTTTGAAGATTGAAACTCCATCCGTACCAACTCTGTCGTAATGTATCTGTAAACGCCAAAAAAAAAGAGGTCAAACAAAGCTATTTAGATCTCCAGATAACAAGTAAATAATATTGCTTGGTTAGCTTTGTATGTATCTATACTGAAGCTACCATATCTACAACAATATGCAATCGAGGAACCAAGTTAACAAAGTTGGCAAAGCTATTCATAGCAAATCTTTGGATAGGCTAATAGCAATGGTTGAGGGTCCAACAATTTAAGACAGTTAGAAAAAATATTTAATAGACTAACGAAAACATTAATAAATAAAGCAACCACTAATAAGCTCGGATACTCTACTATGACGTCCCCACTTGTTCAACATCTCAATGCAGTCTTAAACTAAGAGATGTCAAACCTACCTCTAGAAAGGGATTCCAGTGACGGCAGTTGCTCAGATCAAGATGAAGCTTATCCTTTGTGTGTCTGCAACGCAAAATACCTTTCATGCCTCAAGACAACGAATACAAGGTAGAAAAGAATGACAAAAACGAACAAGAGAAGAAACACACCTCAGCATTGTCGTGATTAAGGAAGACTGATCAACTGATGGGTCCATGCCATCTGTGGGATCCCAAGGACCACCAGTGGCCATCAACGAATGATCTTTTTTAAGAACAGCAAACTTTAATATGTTGCAAATATGAGGTATACGCTCTTCAAATAATTTATCTGAAGAAAGATCTTCCAGAGCAGTCCTGCTCAGGCCACTCATCAAAATCATCTGAACAAAAGAGAAACACATTACATATGAAAATGCTTTCAATATAATCGGGAACAGTACCAGCGATGATATACTGTGCAAAGACACATTCAAAGCGGTAGAAGACTTATTGAGAGTAAAAAACAGCCCACCTTGGCATTCCAAACAGTCTTTCCTCCAGTTTTCACAGCTGAAGACTTTGTGGGCGTAGGTTTCACATCAACTCCACCATCTTCAATGTAATCATGCTCAAAACTGCCGTCCTCAACAAAAGATGGTTAAATTTACAAATCTTTAGACTGTATATATAATAAAGCAAAAGTGAATCCAAAATCTAGCTCTAATATACTGACTCAGCAAGGGAAATAAAATATGATCTATTTAAACTCCTTGAACACGATTAAAATCTTCAGACTGACAATTTGCAAACAAGAAAGTAGGATTAATTCACCTCACAGCAGTATGCATCGAAAGTGTAAGCTTTTGTTTCGGCCAGTTCACCACAACCTGAAACATATATATTGAGGTTTACGATCACTTGGTACTCTCCTAAGGATTAGAAAATTATTGGCAGATGGACAAACAGATACCTTGGAAAACTCAGAAGGTAAAAAAAGCCTTGGATATCTTTTATCCAGTGTCACGTAATCCCTCTCCATGTCAACCAAGCGCGAGGATAAAACCTAAAAACAAGTCATCAAATTATGTATATTGGTCTTAATCATTGTATTACTCAGGATGCAAAGGGCGGGTAACTCTCAATAAAGCGTCTTATCAACGAAAAATAACATCCATTGTTTCATCCTTGTGAACTTTTACAAGTTTCCTTCAATGCAAAGTCCCAAAGAAAAAAAATCGCAATCAGGAAAATTAACTAGAGACGAACAATATATAAGGTTGCAAAATTTCCCTCCCAAATAATACAAAACTCAGGAAAACATAGCACTTTCTACCAGGAATATTTGTCACACTGAGTTCAAAAGGCAGGATAATAATACCCCAAGGTGACAAGATGTCAGAAGGAAAGAGGAAGTATAGTAACCAAAGGTAAAGGAGGAAAAGAATGAGAAAGCAGAAATTGGAAGTCAATCAATAAGAAAGCAAGGAGAATGCAGGATTGGAAAGGAAGATGAGGTAACCCAGAGGAGTATGCAAAAACATCACGGAATGAGGAATTTCTCTGAACACTTGTTACCTTGCAGACATAATCTCTCCGTATTGGCCTAACTGGTGAAGGACGCCTTCAGGTATAACAGAAATAAGGTTAGTGTCTTGCGAAGAAGCAACATAAAATCCCCTGCATTCCAGATGAAGAGCGTGACACAGATAAAAAAGAAAACCTAATTGATGCTTCACGATGTTGTGCATCCCGCCGCAAAGAGGAACTACGTGCATCCCTAGAAACAGCTTTCGGCACTGGAGTCCGCTCCTTTGGGTCCCTGGACGTAGCTCTCGCTGTTGGAGTCCGATCACGTTTTCTTTCGAGAGCGCGTTTTCGATCACGTTCTCTTTCATCTTCTCTTTCCTTCTCCCGTATGCGATCCCTTTCTCTGTCCCTAGCTCTTTGCTTTTCTCGTTCCTTCTCCCGCTCTCGTTCTCGCTCTCTATCACGTTCGCGATCCCTCTCTCGTTCTCGCTCCTTATCTCTGGCACGCAGGTTCTCACGGCGACGCTCTTCTTCCCTTAGTTCAAACTCTCTAAGATAACTTGCCCGGTCATCTTTCCGGAGCTCATCAACACGAGGACCACCACGAGCTAGCATACCACCAGGGTAGTCCAAGTCCAGAGATGCTGCAGTAAGGATGCCTTTCCCAGTACCATAATCCCTGCCTGGAGGCAAACTGACGCCATAACCAGGATTTGAAGAACTCTCCATATAGATATAGTCATCTAAGTTTCGCCGGGGAGCAGCTCCTAATAGCGATGGGGTATGTTGGCTGGCATAAGAAGACGTGCTGTGTAGTGATAGCCCATGAGGATCAGACTCGAGCCTTCTTCCATAATGCATAGCTTCTTGGTCAGAATGGCGTACAGTAGAACTTCGTTCTGTAAGATAATCGGCTTGTCTGCCAGAAATGTTTGCTACTCAGTGCAATAAGATAAAATTTTCTTCAAAGGTCATTGCAAATTTACACAGGAAGCTTTATAACAAAAATCTAGGAAAAACATAGTTTCCGTCCAGACAGAAACATAATACAGATGACAGAGGTAACAGAAATACAATATTTCTGAACAAATACAGAAGAATACATCGTCGGAAAAAAAGTACCTGACACCTCCATCAGCAGAAGTGGTATGGAGCGACTGCATTTTTAGTAACTGTTCTCCGCGGAGGAGTGATGCTTGATCAATGCGATCGTACAAATCAGTCTGCCAGAATCATAACAATGAGTATCATGCCACTGGACAGCAATAAACCAAATTCATAAGATATTCAAATAGCTGTGAGAGTGAGCGCACCTGACGACCAAAGCTAGATGAATCAGCATACCGAGCAGCTGGATCATTTTGCAACTCCCTACCGAGATAAGCACTTGACTGCCTTCTATCAACCGGAACGTAACCAGAGAGCTTATCCGAATACAAATCATCCTCCTTTTGACCATAACCATGGGCAGAGGAAGACAAATAGCTTCCAGAAGCATACTTTGGCGAATCCGGCAGAGTGGGGACATATCCAGAGCGGTTATCCAAGACTGATGAGCCAACGCCTTTAGTGCTTAAAGGCTGAGAGCTGGCGAGAGAAGCTGTTCCATACAGAGACGCGTACTGCGCTCCGTAATGACTGGCTGTGGATAACTGAGACCTGTACCCACCACCAATGTCAGTCTCCTGAGGAGCACCTGAAGGTAGGCGAGAGCTCAAGGGAATCTGAGATCCCCCTTCTGCCCCGCCACTGACTGAACTCCCCGGATAATTAGATCCAAGCTGCAATGATAATATCCCTCAATTAGCTATAGATTCAGTATATGAGTTCAATGTGAATTGCATCAATCAATCGTATCTAATGCAGTAGAAAAGATGAGATCTAATTGATTCTTACGTTCTGAGGGTAACCGGATTGAGAACCGTAGGGCTGTTGACCGTAGCCACTCCCCCTTGAGGAATACATGTCTTTCTGAACGTATCCGATTTCAATTGTAAGCAAATTGAATCAGCAACCACGAAATTGAATCGACGACGTGACGGAGAACCTACCAGAAGATTTGACCCTTTTAAAATCTTCTTCTTCTTCTTCTTCTCTGCAGAGAGATAGAAACCCTAAGGAATCGAATCGAGATGAGGAAGAGGAGCTGAGAATGGTTTGTTAAAGAAAGATTCGAAGATTGTTGTGGTTGGTTAATAAGGGTTTTTCTTTCAAGATCGTCGCTAGCATTAATGGGCTTAGATTTTATGATATATATATTGCGCTTTTTGCAGTTCTTTATAGGCCCATTGTTTTAGTAATGGTATATGAGAGATGAGACGAAAATTTTTGTAGTTAAGCAAAATAATCTTTGAGCGTGTATTTAATCTAGATATTCAAGTGATTTGATTTTTAATAATTTATTATTTTAAATGAATTAGTGAATTTAATATGATTTTTGGAAACCAATCGAAAATTTTATTTAAAACTATGAGATTTATTTATATTTTACTTTTTAAATTAGAAAACTTCAATCAAACACTCTCATATCACTAGAAAACTTATAAAACTCACTATTGGAAGATTTTTAATAACAATGAATCAAAGTACTTTATTAAATATTAAGTTTGTTATTAGATTTCAAATGAATTTTTAAAATTCATATTTGAATAAAAGTAAATTTATCGTTTTAATACAAATCACCATAAATATGGTGTACGTATTATATCATTTTACATAAATATAATTTTTTAATTTACTATTCTCTTGAAATTAGCTCATATTCTATACTTTTCATATGCACAATTTACAATTATTAACTTGCCACATGTTTTCTTTAAATTGATTCGAACAGTTTCAGTAAATATGTATTTAGTATAGTAGAATCTCTATAAACTAATAATGCTAGGAATTTCAAATTTTATTAATTATAAAAATTTTGTTATTTAGATTTCTTATTTTAAGATATATTTATTTTAAGATAAGAAAACCATTTGATTTTAGTGTATAAACATTAATTGTTACTTTTTGAAATTTGACATTTATATTAAAAAAAATTTATTATTTGGTGTATATAATATAGTGTATAAAACTTAAATGTGGTTTTAGATATAATATTACTAAATATAATCAAAAATATATTACCCGTTAAGAAAATATAAAGATAATTCCATTGTGAATATAAAACAAACAATATAATAATAAGTTTTTACTTATATAAAATATTTATACATAAAACTTATTAATTTATAATTTTAATAGGACTATATATTTTCATAGAATTTTTTTTAAAAATATTATCTTATTATTTTATCTATTTGTGTCAAATTAAGAATCAGCTCAAGTTAGGACCAGCGAAATTTATTAATTTATATTGATTATTAATTTATTGAATATTAATTTATAGAGGTTTTACTGTATATATATTAGAACATATAAATTCTTTAATGTACATGTATTTTATTTTTTTCAAATTCACGCTATAATATTCTTATCAGTTGATGTATTTCATTTTAAATATATCGGTTCAAGAGAATACTAGAATTCTTTTATTAGTTTAAATTAGGCTTTTGTCTCAAGCTAGGTTTTGTTAGAGATACGAAGCTTCTCTCCAATGTATGCGATGACACCGATCTACATTCCTCTCGATCTCCAGATCAATACACTCTTAAAACTACCTGTGAAATCTTTATTGAGATTCCGGAGTGTCTCAAAGCTCTGGTCATCCATCATCACCAGCCAACAGTTCAGAAACCATCACTTGAATATTGCTTCTTCCTCACCTCCTCCTCGTCTCCTCATTGCTTTTGAAGACTTTTACGGAGCGAAGCTTCTAGTAGTCTCGATACCTAACCCAAACGTAGTACTTTCCTCTTCGTCTTCTTCTTACAAAGATCTGAGTCTGGTAAACATTAAAGGGAAGATTGTGTATAACGCGGGTCGTGGCTTGATCTGCGTTGGAGCCGGTTTTGAAAACGTGGGGATTTGTAACCCCAGCACGAGGCAGGTGCATAACTTGCCCCACTTCAAATTCAAACAAACTCAAATAGTTTGTCCACGCCCCATGTACATTGTTGGGTATGATCCTGTTGGAGATCAATACAAAGTGCTTGCTCTTGATGACTTGCCTTGGAGATTGGAGCACAAGATTGTGGTATTGGGAGGAGAAGAGACTTGGAGAGAGTCTCCTTGTGTAGCATGTCCTCACGTTGTTTGTACAAAGGGGTTGTACATGAACGGAACCGTATACTACGGGGCATTTATGAAGGACATCGACTCTCCGCATAATTCTATAATTGTGAGATTTGATGTTAGGTCTGAAACGTTCAACATCTTCAAAGTACCAAGCAAACTTGTACCAGTGGGTTATGAGTGTATGTGGAAAGAGAGAGGGTGGTCTCCTACAGACAAAATTCTGATAAACTACGGTGGAAAAATTGGTGTGGTGGAGAGTCCTAGTGTTTGTGGTTTTAGATTGTGGGTTGTGGAAGATGCTGAGAAAGAGGAATGGTCGATGAGTACTTTTCATTTGCCTGAATCTTATGTTGGCGTTGACTTTGAGGTCATGGATACTTTTTCTAGCGGCGAAGTTTGTTTGGTTTCAAAAGAATGGTCTGATCCGTTCTGTCTTTTCTATTACAATTTGGAGAAGAAAAGCATGAGAAGTGTCGCAATCGAAGGACTGCCTATTTCTGACTTTAAGAAAATCCAAGCCCTTTCTGTGACGGTTTCGGATCATTATGAGAGTCTCTTGTCCTTATAAACTTAACAAGTTCATTAATGTAAGGCATTTTTTTTATTTATCTTAAACATTTTATCAATTCTGTCCCTTGCAAATACATTTTCAAGAAAATGAAGTGCACATTAGCTTTGTTCAACATCATCAAGAAATAGCTGCTTCAATATTTTGGATAAGTATCTTCAAAACAACTTGATAACGCATACTATTGAATACTCCCTATGTTTCTTAATGTTACATATTCTAGTTTTTTCACACATTTTAATTAAACACATTAAATTTGCATAATTTTTGTGTTTATCTTTGTTCTATTTTTTTAAGCCAATAAAAATTCAGCAAGTGCAATTAATTTTTTTTAAAATTTGCAATTAGTTAATAAAACATGTCTTGAAAATGTAAAAAATAATAAATTTTTTTAAAATAATTTTTTTTTTTAGAATATGTATTATTAAAAAACAGAGGGAGTAGTAATTAATAGCTGAAAGATTTAATTTGACATTAGAAGGTCAGCTCGAACTAACTCATAACTGCATCCCGGAGATTTTAACAGCCTCCTATCAAAATATACATAGAAACAAGTCAAAGGAAACCTGACTAGTATCTTCAACAGTAAAAAACGAAACCTGTTGTAACTTTATAAGTAACTTACACAAGTCTCTGCGAAAATGATGTTTGAAATTATCTAAAAAGAACAAAAAAGGGTGAACCATTTTGAAGGGACCGATCACTGGAAACAAAAATTGTTTTCCTTTTTTTGTTTCCATACATATATAAAAACACATCTATGTGTATAAAATGTTACTCTTCAGCCCTTCGTTCTCCACTTTCTCTTCATTCTTCATGAGTCTTACTAACCTCTTCCTCAGTACTCTTAGATGACTCATCAAACGCCAACAACTGCAAAGAAGAACAAAAGAACCCATAAGCATTTTACTAAAACTGCGATTGTGTTGAAGTTTGCGTTTGCTACAATTGAAAGCTAGAAGTAAAAGAAAACAAACCGGTTTGATGTCACCGTTCCAAACGCAGTGAGAAGCCAAGAACCCAATAACGGCTGGGACAATGTATAACAAAGCAGGCTGAAACAGAGACAAACCACAAACCAAAACCCATCAGATCAATCTATAAAGCCTGTGAGGCTGGAAAGTTATTACATATTCCCATCACCAGTAAAACCCTTTAAATAGGTTTGATTCACAACAATTAAGACACATAAGAAAAACTGACCTGTGCTGCTTGAAACCAGTTCATGACTACAATAGTGAGGACAACTCCAACAACGTATCCCACAAATGCACTTGTGAAGTATTTTGGCTGACTACGTTTTGACACATCAAATCGTAGAGCCAGTGCAACAAAAATACCTAAAGAAGAACAAAATTTAATTTCTCATACTATCCAAAAAAACCATGATCCAAGAATATTGAGTTAAGCAACATGCATTGGTCTTAGAGGACATACCCGGAATGACAATATCACCAAGCCCAAGCATAGAATAGGGTCTTAGAGCATCTCCCGTAGGGAACAAAAGCTGAAAATAAATTGCAGCAATGAGATCACTAACAAAATTATCAAATCAAATTATTTTTGTTTTATGTAACTTTTGAGACAATTTTACTAACCTTTATCGGAGCATCAAAGGATTTGGCAACACTGACCATAACGGGAGTAAAGAAAACCCAGAAAATATCATAGAAAAACAGTCCAACCTGCGAGTCAGGTTATAAAACAAACATTCCAAATGATTTTCAAGAATACTGTCATTGACAAGATGAAAATCAGATAATTTCATTCTTACCAAAAGGATGGCGCCAGTCTTGAACGATCCAAGAGAGAGCATCTCAATTCCCTGCATTGGCCGCATCGTTAATTACGCATAAAGACACAACAAAAACAGTGATTCCAAAGATACATTCTCATAAGGAAGCAGCATAGTCTATTGTACTCTTATAGTCTGTGTTTAAAAAGGCGATCGCCTTTTGCGCAAAGGCGCAAGGCGCAGTAAGGCGACGGTCCCACCGCCATAGACCTCTAAGGCGAGGCTAAGTCCGTAAGGCGCTCGCCATACTGCGCCTTTGGCTTAACTACAATGCGCCTTAAGCGCTTCAAAAGCGTGCTTTGTAGTTTCTATTAAAAACTACTTTCAACAAACCCTTAAAACATCTTGAAAACCATGTAACAACTACTCTGACAAACCCTTTAAAGACCCTTACAACATGAAGCTTAGATTTTTAGTTGTCAAGTTCTCTGTTTTAGTTATAAGTTATAGTATAAGGAAGTAAACCTGAATGCAGAAGGAGAGGCCAAGGATGTTGTTAGCCAGCCAATGTTTCTTCCAAGCATACCACGCGCAGAAGAAGGTTCCAGGGATTCCCGCTACAACTTGGGACTTTGTGAACTCTACCTCCAATGCTGTTTTAAGATCAAGGTTAAAAATCATTAACTCTGCATGACACAATCAAATTTGATAAAAACAATTCCACAGGAGCTAGGATGATCATTAAAAGAGTGTGAACGTTAGCTACATACATTTGAAATAAGGAAAACGCCAGACGATAAGATTGTCATTCCATGGTTTTGGTAGAAATCTACTGATGGCAGGTAACAATGTCGCCCTGCAAACACACGAATAATTGCGTGTTAGGAAAAGAGAAAGCCATAGACTTGACCACAGATAATGCATAATTAAGATTAAGACATACGAAAGAGCGACGATCCCAAGAACAAAGAAGTAAGCTGTGAGCACAGCATTAACCAAGTCCTTTGAGAGAAACTTGAACAACAAGAAAAGAGAGAGAAGCATAGCACTCCCAACCAATGGGAAACGCATTGCATGCTCTTTGGACATGGTCTCCTACATCATTCCAAAACAAAACAAAACAAGTTAGATCGAAATAGCTTCTTCACTGAGAACTGTTTCAAAACACAAATTTGCATGTTCTTACAGCTGGAGGAGAATCCTTCACCGAACGGAAGCAACCCACGTAAACCGTGAGACATGCCGTAAGAACAACATTCAAGTTCGGGTTCACCCTCACAACAAGCGGTGCCACTGTCAAACCTGAAACCAAAACAACAAAAGCTTCAATTTTTACGCCATGCACCAACAATTTGAAAACAATCAATCACACCCACCAATTCTAAACCCTAGAGAGATGTAACCCCCAAATCACAAAATTGAGTAAGCAATTAAACCGGAAAGCTAGCGAATTTCATAAGGAAACCACTAAACGAGACAATCACATCACTGTAAAACCGATCGGGATCAAAACCCAGAAAGGAATCGAGCAAGTGAGGATATGTAAGCAATTGTGAGGAGAAGGAGAACCTGCGAGAGCGAGATTAGCGATTCGCTCACAATTCTTCATGATTGATTCGATCCTGTGTGTTTTGGTTACTTTGTGAAACTGATGAATGTTTATAGAGAGAGATTCAGTGGTCTGGTGGGGTCAAGAGATTAAATTCCACCAGATCTGTTAATAAATTTAAAAAAAGTTGTGAGAAGAGGAGGAAGAAGAAGAAGATAGAACTAAGGAAAGAAAGTTATTATATATGACTGTAAACATCACTGGCTGTGACCTAATTATGTGACGGACTTATATGATTGGTAGCGTCAACGTGTTTATTACATCAGACTCGTATTATTATTGGTCAGATGACATTCATCTGTATCACATCACCAATGAGGATTTCTTTTTTTAATTGGTAACTCCGCATATGGTAACCGATATCTTTTTTTGTTCCAACGGAAGACTAATAATGTAAACATAAATGAATCGTATAACAAAATAAATTAGAAATAGAAACACTAATAACCACAGAAATTATCAGTGTTCAATGCGTTAAGCGGACGGTGAGTAAAGCGGACCTTGACTCAGCGCATAGTGCTTGAAAGACTAGACGTTTAAATAGTTAGTTAATCATTCTAGAAGTTTACTAACTATAACCTCAATATACTAAATATATATGATATACTAATAGATTAAATATTATGATTTACAAATAATAATATTTATATTATATTATTTTCATATGTTTTTATGTTAAATATACTAATATTTATAATTTATAAATAAAAATTATTAATTTAGACAGTTTATAAGATAATCGCCACATAGTGATTAAGCGGCCGCATAAAACGATTTTTAAAACATTAGAAATTATTAGATGTCACTAAAATAAAAATAAAGAAATTAACATAGAAAGTGGAATCAAGGTAAGAAATTGTCAAAATATGTAAAGTAGAATCTAACATTGGGTATGTAATCATGAAACAGAATTAATGAAACAAAATGATGGGATTAATTTAAGGTTGAGATATATCCATTTCATTAATTCATAATCAAAATTATAAAAGAATGGTTGTGAAATTGATAGAATGATATTTCATCCCATTAAGTTAAATAGTGAAAAAAATATGAAATTGATAGACTACATCATTTCACATCATTCCATTCAAAAAAATTAATGATCCAAATGCAACCACAATTTTGTCTAATTTGTTCATGTAGGAATTTGAAAACATAAGATACTTAAACAAAATTATTTAATTTTAAATTAGATTTGTATTTCTATTGTTTTTGTATGGATTTCCAACTTATTAAGATATTTGTATTTTTGTATATTAATGATAAATCCTGCAAGATTTCCAATTCACTTCCTCTCAAGACCAAAAGGATTCTTCACCCATCAACATAAAACTTGTCTGAAGTAAATAATGCGCCAGGCCCGTACTGGTACGTTATACGTTATAACCAAAAGTCGGAAAAGCCGAAAAGGGTTCTATTACAAGCCCAAGTCGTACAAAAGGGGGAGTTTTATTGAGGGTTTTGGTGTCTTTGTTGTGGATTCTGCAACATGTTAGGCTGTAGATTCTGCTGATTGGTTTGCATATTTCCATAGTCTCCTTGCTGTTGCTGCTGCTGTTGTTGCTGCTGTTGTGGTTGCTGCGACTGTTGAGTTTGCATCATTCCGCTGTTGTTAAACACTGCAAGAAACAGCAAGGGAAGAAAATAGTTAATGAATCGGTTTTAGTGTAAGAAAGCATGCTTTAGTTTTTTTTTTAACTTCTTACTCTGGTCACCCAACATTTGAGACGCATGACCTCTTTGAGCATTGGTACCCGAAACTCCATACTGCTGAGAACAATCAAGATCAAGAAACATCAGATTAAGACTTGCTCATTGTTATTTAAGAAACATGGTTTTTATTTAATTTAATCATTCAAAAAGCATAGTGACGAGTATGAGTTTTTGAGCTAACCTGCATTCTAGGATTAAGTGTCTGAGATTGCATAGATGACATGTTTGGTATCTAGAATTTAAAGCATAAAGCCAACACCAAACCAAATAAGCAGAAAAGAGATAATTAGTTATTAATTAAGGAGCTTTGAAGAGAGGTGACTCACCATCTGACTACTTGGGGAGCCTTGTGCAGATGTAAACATTGCACTATTTGCTCCACCTGAAAACTGGTTCAACTGACGGTTCATCATAGCTGGATTGAGCTGTTCTTGAGACATACCATACTGAATATTGTTGGTGTCCCACTGACTGTGAATATGGCATTTGATGTTGTTGCCCATG
The DNA here is from genome assembly GCF_000309985.2 of Brassica rapa. Classification (NCBI taxonomy): domain Eukaryota; kingdom Viridiplantae; phylum Streptophyta; class Magnoliopsida; order Brassicales; family Brassicaceae; genus Brassica; species Brassica rapa. The sequence goes on along the minus strand of NC_024803.2, from coordinate 15,880,704 downwards.
TAACTGGAAAACAAAACACAATCTGAAACTTAAAAAAAGAGTCAAAAAGAAAATAACAAGACAAAAGTTTGTTCCACTGATTCTACTGTGAACTTACCGACTGAAACTTCTGCTGAGCTTGCAAATCATGGAGTGATGGCATCTGACTCTATACAAAGTTGAAAAAAATATATTCAAATTAACAAACAACATTAAAGTAAGTGAAGAACTATCGATGTATGAAGGCAAACGTGAAGGCCAACCTGACCCAATCCTTGCATAGAAGATTGACTGAGCTGTTGTTGTTGTGCAAGTAGTTGCTGTTGATGTTGAGGCAACTGCATTAGCTTCGACCTTTGCTGCTGTTGAAGCTGTTGTTGTTGCTGAGGCGAAGCGGCATTAAGCATACCAGCAGACTAAGGAGAATTGGAATATGGCAAAGGAGATCTTGTTGTATCAAAGTTGGCATTAGATGGAGATGCAGCTGATCTTCCCATAAATTGTGTTCCAGAGACCTAAAAAAAACACTCAGAGACATGAAACCTCCATGGACTATGATTCTAACACAAGTGATAATCATCAAAACAAAAGAGAAATAACTAGTCATTGCATAGACATACCTGCATCATATTCCCTTGACTGTTGATGTTGTTTGACGCCACAGGTAATGCATTCTTGCCTAATGAAAGAGAGTTTCAGACTCATCAGTAACGGTAGAATGTCACTGAATGTAGATATGGAGCGAAAGAAATATATACATGCATCATTGACGAATAGCACATCTACCAGATGTGGTGGAAGTGCAGTGGTTATCTGTCTCTGGTCAGGAGGCAGCCTTGTTCCTTGAAACACAAAACATGAGACAGAATTGAGCAAAACTACAGATTACAGTTTTTTACCAAATCAAGTGATTCAATAAATGTTAAAAGGAGACGTGAGATCTCTTACCTGCGCCGTCATTTACAGCAGCTCGAAGCATGCTCCTGAATCTTTGCAACTTGAACTTTGTCTATAGTTGGAAGCATAGATGGACCTTGACGGGCACCAAATCGGGTAAATATTAATTCGATCAAGAATATAAATTTTATTTTTCGTTTACGATATTTCTTAAATAATTTTCATATAAATTTACCATGCTTAAAGCGCAGGTCTTTTCCTAGTAAATTATTAGATGTCACAAAAATAAAGAACTTAGAAAGAAATTAACAGAGAAAGTGGAATCAAAGTAAGAACTTGTCATTACAGTAGAGCTAACATTGGGGTATCATAATCGATACATCGGTTCTAAATGGTAATCAGAAAATGAAACTAATTAAATAAAATTAATGGAATTAATTTAAAACTTAGATGATATATTCCATATATTCATTCCACTCATTCATAATCAAAATCATTTTATTTGTATTTTTTCGAATGTGTGAAATTGATGAAATGAATATTATCTCATAAAATTATATAGTAAAAAAATAGAATTAATGAAATAAATTATTCCATAACATTTATTTGAAAAAATTAACAATCTTAAGATATTCAAACAGATTTAGAGCATCCACATTAGTGAACTCTCTTTGGGGTCCATAGCATTTTTTTAATATTTTTTTGGTGGGGCCATGAATAGTATTGAACTTTTTGCTATTGTGCTTATGCATTAGTGAACCTGAAGAAGAGGTTCATAAGAATTAAATAATATATTTATAATTTTTTTTAGTTTTGAAATTATTTTGGAAAGATGAATATAATATTATAAAATATATTTTATAAATAAAATTTATTCATTACATTGATAATTGATGAACATACAAAGATTATTCATCTATGTTACCAAATTTTTGCCATACATTTTCAACTAAATCAGCTTTCAAACTTTCATGTTTTCCTGAATCCCGAACTTCATTGCGCATGCCTAGCATGTTATTCAAATGCAAACTTTCTATCCTTTTGATCTTCGAACTTCTGCTTGACTCTCCTGACTCGAACTGAGAAGTATCACTTAGAGAGTATCCGCCTCGTTCGTTCTCCACAATCATATTGTGCAATATGACACAAGTTCTCATAATCTTCCCTAACTTTTCCTTGTCCCATAGTAGACCTGGGTTTTTTACTATTGCAAACCTCGATTGCAATACCCCGAAAGCCCGTTCGACATCTTTCCTAGTGGATTCTTGATGTTTAGCAAACAGCTCTGCTTTATTACCTTGAGGAAGTGGGATGGATTGGATATAAATGTTGACCAATTCGGATAAATTCCGTCAGTAAGGTAGTACGCCATACGGTAAGTGTGATTGTTGACCTTGAATTTAACTTTAGGTGCTCGACCTTGTATAATGTCATCAAAAACAGGAGACCGATCAAGAACATTGATATCGTTTAGGGTACCTGCTAATCCGAAAAATGCGTGCCATATCCAAAGATCTTCTGATGCCACAGCCTCTAAGACAATTGTCGGCTTTTCTGAACCTCGTGTGTACTGCCCTCTCCAAGCCGTTGGGCAGTTTTTCCACTCCCAATGCATGCAATCAATGCTGCCAATCATCCCTGGAAACACGCGTACCTCTCCAATATCGAGTAATCGTTGAAGATCTTCCGCCGTAGGTCTTCTTAGATACTCTTCACCAAAAAAGTCTATTATCCCATTAGTGAAATGTTCCAAACACAAAAGTGCCGTACTTTCACCAAGTCGGAGATATTCGTCATACGTATCTCCCGATTGACCATATGCGAGCATACGTATAGCTGCCGTACATTTTTGAAGTGGTGATAGCCCTTTCCTTCCGTGAGCATTTCGTCTTTGCCGAAAGTATGGAACACCTGTACTTAGCCGCTCGACAATGCGAAGGAACAAGGGCTTGTTCATTCGAAAACGCCACCTAAACATGTCCGGTGGGTAAGTAGGATATTCGTGGAAATAGTCATTCCATAGTTGAATGTGGCCTTGTTCCCGATCTCTTTCGATATAAGCTCGTCTCTTTGGTTTGTTGGCTTGTACATCAAGTAGGGAGTCGACAATATTATCAAATTCTTCGTCAAAAAATTCTTCAAAAGCTTCATCTACGCCATCTGACGATGAGGACGACATTTCTTTTAAAGAAAAAAAAGAAGAGATAAAAGAAGAAAATATGACTAAGAGTTGAAATTAAAAATATGATGGAGATAGAAAAAGAAAATATGATGGAGATAGAAAAAGAAAAATTTAATAGAGAGTTTTAAAAAATATAATTAAGAGCAAAAATTGAAAAAAAAAGAGATAGAAGAAGAAAATATGATTAAGAGTTTTTTAAAAAAAATATAATTAAGAGAAAAATTTGAAAAAAAAAAGAGATAGATAAGAAGAAGGATGTTTGCGCTTGATAGAAGAAGAATGTTTGGGCGTTGTGTTGTGATTGTTTAGATAAGAAATGGGAAATAGAGTTGTGTTCTGGTTGTTTTAGAGAGAAGAGATGAACAAGAAGATGAGACCAATGCATAAATGAGACATAGATTATATAGTGATGTTATACAACATCCGTGACACTTGCATAAACAACAACAAGTACTTGAAAATGTGTTGTCACCAGTACAACCCATGACAACAACACTACTGCCTATTACAATATGCTTCCTGTGAAGCACAACCCATCAACTACACTACAGTACAACTACTACTACTACGATAACCCATCAACCTCAGAAAAAAACGTGCTGCGCCAGTAGAACCCGTGACCTCCAGAACCCGTGACCTCTAGAACCCGTGACCTCCACAACCCGTGACCTGCAGAAGCAATAAACCTTGTAGAACCCGTGACCTCCAGAACCAACAACCTTCACCTGCAAAACGACACAGAAGAAGAGAAGTTTTAGTCAACAAGTAATGAACTAAGAGTTTCCGCAACTAAGTAAAAGCAGTTATCAAGTAATGAACTAAGCAAATTATCAAGTAAACAACATAGAAAACTAGACAAATTATCAAATTGTCACCTAGAGCATCTCAGAAACTAGTTTGTCCTTCAGAGCCACCTCACTCTCAGTTAGAGTTTCTAGTTTCTTAGAGAGTAGACGATCTAGTATATTTTGTTTTGATAGGTTCCGTTTCAAGTCTAGAATGCTCTCTAGTCGATCAAATGCTGCTTCATTCCCCTTTTTCTTGCGTTTGGCTGCTTTGCAAGCCTTCACACCAGGAGGCCTAGCCTCATCCGAGTCAGGGACTGACTCCGCAGCTTCCTTCCGTTTCTCCTTTGCACCATCTTTTGCGCAAGAGGTCGATCTCCACTTTTGATCAAACCTCAGCTCCCTCCACGCGTGTTCAAGTGTGAACTTCGCCTGATAGTCGTTAAAGAAGATGTCATGAGCAGACTTCATGACATCGTTCTCATTTTGGCCACTAGCTTGCTCCTTCAAAGCCGCCTCATAGCTTCCAACAAACTTACACACCTGCTCATTAACCCTTCCCCACCTCTGCTTACACTGACTCCACTCTCTAGGAGCAAAGCCAGTGAGCTGAGCGCTTGAATTAAAGTAATCCTCTATTCTTTTCCAAAAAGACCCTAACTTCTGCTGGTTACTAACTATGGGATCCTTACTGGTGTTCAACCAAGCACTGATGAGGACTATGTCTTCTTGTGTTGTCCACTTTCTCCTCTCCACCGGTTTAGGAACATCAGAGGACCCTACATCTATGGTTTGAGTGGTTTGACTGCACTGGGAAGATAATAGGTTCACAAACCCGGGAGAATTAAGAGAAAAGGGATCCATTTTGGTTTTTTGACAAGTGCGTGGTGATTTAGAGTGATTTTGAGTATCTATAAAAGGTGTTTCTAACTACCAAACATTCATTAGCCTTAATTAGACAACAAGTTTATCACAGAATGCATTCATTACACATCAAATTAATTTTTTAAAACTCAAACAAGTTTCGGACATATAGCATTTTATGACCATTCATCACAGCAACCAACCAACAACTATTTAATGAAACCTAAAATCTAGTACAGCTCCTATTCTAGATATTTAATGAAACTAGTTGAGTTCCTAGTTAAGTTAAGTATCAGTTCAACTACAATAAGCAACCTACGCGGAAAGAACTTCTACTTCAGTTTAGTTTGAATGTTTACCTGTTCGATTTCAGTCGAAACAGACATTCTCCAGAGCAGCCACCTGCACTGTGAGGTTATACACGTCACCAGTGAGCTTATCAAGCAGCAAAGTCAGCCTTTTAACTTGTGCCTGCACAAGGAAAAAAAGAAACCTTGTTACTGAATATTTAAAAACCAATATTTAGAAAAAATAACTTTCTAATAGAAACTCTTAGACAAAGTGACAAACCTCAACACTCTCAATCTGTTTATTGAGAATGGGCACCCACTTGATCACCTCATCAGCCTCCTCAACACGCTTACGCAGGCGTACCATCTCCTCCTGCACACCTATAATCCAAGGCTGACGATAATGCAAACCATCAGCCTTGGTTAAACCATAAACACATCAGAGAACATATTTTTAAAATTTAACTAATAATGAAGAGGCTGAGTAATGAAGGGAAGCACGGGTTTGTATCTAACCTCGTAGTTTACGCAGCTGAAGAAGCGCTTCCCAGGCTGAGTGTCGAACTCATCCTTGACTCGAAGCTTGTCAATCATTCTCCCACCACAAGCACATCTTCTGGGCATCCCATATTCCGAATCGGCCACGTTTCCCAGGTGGTTTAAGTACTCTAGTTGCCTCTTACTATCTCTTATCTCTTCTAAGGGATCCATCTGAAACACAAAACTTGAAATGATTAGCACAAAATATGTAAATAACACGATCAAACGAACCGTCTATCCAACCCAGTTTACGATTTCAAACCACTTATCGAAACCCCCAAATTTTTTTTTAACCCTAACTCGATAACCCCTATTTGATTTTCAATCCGCAAAAGTCGAACCATTAATCGATAAATAGAATCACTATACGAGGTTAAACAACCGTAGATCCAAACCCATCTCCATTACGAACCCTAACTCGAGATCAGAAAATTTATTGAGAATTCCCAATAGCGATTTCGACTACAAAACTCTTATATCTAAACGGTGAATCGAGTCGATACTCACCTCTGCTCCTGGAGGAGACAATCCGGCGTCGAATCGATCGAGAAAAGGAGAGAAAAGTGGAGAGAGATCGGCGTCGCACGGGAAATCGCCTGAGGAGGAAACCCTAGCTTTTCACGCGAAAATGAGAGAAATGATTCTCTCTACGCTTTCCTCCGCGTGACGTCGACTCCCCTTCCCCAGTGAGAATGCGACACCTGTCGTGAACCCGTATCGGACGGGGTCAAGCGTAAGAGGCGGGTCGCGAGATTAAACCCAATATATGATTTATTTTTATTATCCGGGCCTATGAAACTGAGCCCATGAACCTGTTATAAACCCTTGATGGGGTTGCTCTTATATTGCAGCCATAACTTTGTCTAATTTATTGGTTTTGGAATTTGAAAACATCTTAAGCTATTCAAACAGATATGTTTAATTTTATTATGCATTTGTTTTTCTATGGTTTTGGTATGGATTTCCAATTTATTAAGATATTTGTATGTTTGTATTTTTCAAAACTCTTAATGATAAATCCTGTAAGATTTCCAATTCACATCCTCCTGACCAAAAGGATTCTTTACCCATCAACCTAAACCTTGTTTTCGAAATTGAGAATTGGCCAGGCCCATACTGGTACGTTAAAACCGCAAGTTGGAAAGGGTCTTATTACAAGCCCAAGTCATACAAAAGAGGAAGTTTTATTGAGGGTTTTGGTGTCTTTGTTGTGGATTCTGCAACATGTTAGGCTGTAGATTCTGCTGATTGGTTTGCATATTTCCGTAGCCTCCTTGCTGTTGCTGCTGCTGTTGTTGCTGCTGTGGTTGCTGCGACTGTTGAGTTTGCATCATTCCATTGCTGTTAAACACTGCAAGAAACGGCAATGGGAGAAAAGATTGAGCAATTTTAAATGTGAGAAAGCATGTTTTAGAGAGGTTAGAAAACTTCTTACTCTGGTCACCCAACATTTGAGACGCATGGCCTCTTTGGGCATTGGTACCCGACACTCCATATTGCTGAAAACAATCAAGATCCAGACACATCAGATTAAGACTTGTTCATTGTTATTTACGAAAAATGGTTTTTATTTAATTTCAATCTTTCAAAGAGCTAACCTGCATTCTAGGATTAAGTGTCTGAGATTGCATAGATGACATGTTTGGTATCTAGAATTTAAGCATAAAGCCAACACCAAACCAAATAAGCAGAAAAGAGATAATTAGTTATCAATTAAGGAGCTTTGAAGAGAGGTGACTCACCATCTGGCTACTTGGGGAGCCTTGTGCAGATGTAAACATTGCACTATTCGCTCCACCTGAAAACTGGTTCAACTGACGGTTCAACATCGCTGGATTGAGCTGTCCTTGAGACATACCATGCTGAATATGTCCACCTGATAGCTGTCTCGCTTGGTATTGTTGGTGTCCCATTGACTGCGAATATGGCATTTGATGTTGTTGCCCATGTAACTGGAAAACAAAACACAATCTGAAACTTAAAAAAGAGTCAAAAAGAAAATAACAAGACAAAAGTTTGTTCCACTGATTCTACTGGGAACTTACCGACTGAAACTTCTGCTGAGCTTGCAAATCATGGAGTGATGGCATCTGACTCTATACAAAGTTGAAAAAAATATATTCAAATTAACAAATAACATTAAAGTAAGTGAAGAACTATCAATGTATGAAGGCAAACGTTAAAGCCAACCTGTTGCATAGAAGATTGTCTGAGCTGTTGTTGTTGTGCAAGTAGTTGCTGCTGATGTTGAGGCAACTGCATTAACTTCGACCTTTGCTGCTGCTGAAGCTGTTGTTGTTGCTGAGGCGAAGGGGCATTAAGCATACCCGCGGACTGAGGAGAATTGGAATATGGCAAAGGAGATCTTGTTGTATCAAAGCTTGCATTAGATGGAGATGCAGCTGATCTTCCCATAAATTGTGTTCCAGAGACCTTAAAAAAACACTCAAAAGACATGAACCTCCATAGACTATGATAATCATCAAAACTAGAGAGGAATAAGTAGTCACTGCATAGACAAACCTGCATCATATTCCCTTGACTGTTGATGTTGTTTGACGCCACAGGTAATGCATTCTTGCCTAATGAAAGAGAGTTTCAGACTCATTAATAGAGCCAGAGTGCCACTGATTATTAGATATAGAACGAAAGAAATCTTTACCTGCATCGTTGACGAATAACACATCTACCAGATGCGGTGGCAGTGCAGTGGTTATCTGTCTCTGATCTGGAGGCAGTCTTGTTCCTAGAAACACAAATTGTTACAAAAAATGACATAGAATTGAGCAAAACCAAAGATTACAGTTTCTTACCTGCGCCGTCATTTACAGCAGCTCGAAGCATGCTCTCCTGCTCCTGAATCTTTGCAACTTGAACTTTGTCCATAGTTGGAAGCATAGATGGGCCTTGACGGGCGCCGAATCCATAGGCTTTACGAGTATCAGCTAATGTTTTCTCAGCATTTTCACAAGCTTGTGCAATCAAGCTCATCCTCTCCTAGTAAAAAGAAACCATCTTCAGCCAAAAAAAAAAAAAAAAAAAATCCACAAGAAAACAAATGCATACAAACTCTCACACCTTTAGCTTTTCAATCTGCATTGGCACAGGCAAATTCTGAACGCCTTGAAGCAACTGTTCTCTCTTGACGTTGTCATCAGCTTCCATGTGGAAGTAACAGATCAGATTCCTAAAATCGGTCTAGTCAGCAAATCGGACCTAAATGAAACTATTTTTCTAGAACCAATTTTTCAAAAATTGGTGTAGACATCCGCCTAATCAATAATCTCATATAAACAGCCTATCTAGCTATTCTTTGAACATTGATTCGAAGCAAAGCATCCATTAAGAAAGGAACATACTTTGAGCATTCTCAGCATTGACGTTCTTTGGAAGAACAACAAAAGCCTTGGAGACTTTCTTCACCTCTTCCACAATGTTAAAGAGCTCAAGATTCACCATAGAATATTGCCCTAGAATGTCCTGCCTGTTAAAAGAATAAATTATCAGACAACTTTTTCAAATAGACAGACCAGAAATAAAGACAAAACTCCCCCCCCACACACAAACCATTTAGGACTAGTGTTGGTCCGACCATAAGCGTCGAAATCTTCAAGGATCCGAGAAATTGCCTTGAACAAGCTATCGGCTCGTGTCTTTACAGACTCTAGATTCAGAAGCTGCACAAGTTCCGGATTCAGCTTCTCAGCCACTGGAGGCGGCTGGCCTTGTGGTGGCTGCGTCGCTGTATCCATTGATCTCCTCAAGGGTTTTCTTATCCTAGTTCTGTAAAGAAGCTTGCTTTGAATGGGAAGTATAGGAGAATAAAGGAGAGAGAGAGATCCGAGAAGTGATGGATTCTTCTAATGGGAGATTGGTTCCTGGTAACTCGGAGGAATGCGATGTGTTCTTCGTGATTGTTTCCGACAAGTTCGTCGGAATCGAGCTCTGTACTCATCTTAAACTTTTATTTGATGGGCCCGTTATGGGCCTTTATTTGAAACTTTGACAACATATTGGATTTTTGTATACACTGTATTTTTTTTACTGCTATACAAAATTACCTAAAACTCAAAATTTTCATAATATTTAATGTACACTATATAAAATTGAAAAATGTATGACTAAAATAAATAAAAATTACATAAAAACTAGTTGAGTATTTGAGTTAATTTAGCTTTTCAGATACTAATTTTAAATATTATTTTAGATTTTCAAGAATTTTATTCGAATTTGAATTTGGATTTTTTTTTAAAAATTAGAATATTCTCCTATTCAAATTGATTGGCTGATATCATTACTGCAAAAAAAAATCCGTTCGTATACTTTTACTGCTCGGACACATTTATCTAGAACTAAATAACATAACTGAGCCAAAAAGGAGATTCGATTCGAGTTTGGATCCAACCAATTACCTGAGCAGATCTTAAATCTCTAGAACCAAATTGGAACCGAATAGGTACCCAATTTTTTATAATATAACATATATACTTATGAATATTAACTATATTTAATTTTAACTAATCAAATAATTTATAAATATTATTTATAAATTGAAATATCCAAAAAAAGTTACGGGAATACTTTTTATCTAAAAAATTATAATTATCTTAATTATCCCAAAAACTCCGAAATTTTGATATTTAATTCAAAACCTCCAAATTATGACTTTTTAATCCGAATTAACCGAAAAATCAGAACCGAATGAGATCCGTAATTATTTTTGATATTAGTCGATTCCTAACTTTGTTACCCGAACCAGAACCGAGAACCAAAAAACTGAACTAAAACTGAATTAAATTTTCTAAGGAGGTGTTATTGATTTATATATTTTGATTGATTTAGAAATTCATGTAGTATTTACAAATCCGGAGGTTTTTCTCCGGATTTGAGTCTTTGTATTTTTAACCAAAAAATCAAAACAAATTCATTCAAATCCATTACAAAATCAAATTTATTAGTAAATCCGTACGATTGAATAACATTTGATTTGATATAGAATTTATGAATCATTAAACCAATAACACATGATTTTAATACAGATTTGAAAATCATAGAACCAATAACACTATATTTAGTTCGGATTTTCAAATCTATTAATGCAACAACTAATAACCCTCACTTAATATTCGGACTTATCCTAACCCAGTAGAACCCGAAAACTGGAATCGAATGCACATGGCTACTTTTACTATTTTACAGATCGTATCAGGTTTGGATTCGAGCCTTTCAGCTCGGGTTCGGATTTCAGGTCGGCATTTTGCCCAGCCTACAGATGCTTCTGAATGTGTCTTGCAAGATAATAAAAGCAAATACAAATAGAATTTGGCTGAGAACCTTCAGAAGCTTCAGAGAAGATGCAATGCACAAGACAAAGCTATAGTACATATAAATGCTTCTTGTTTAAATTAATTAATAAACATTGTTTGTTTTTGTATTACAAAGAATGAAAAAAGAAAGAAAGAAAGATACAGCTATAGTTTTGTAGGGAAGGGAAGAAGAATAGAGAGTTTTCTCATCATCTTTGGCCGTCATGGCGTTACTTTGACAGCCTCCAAAGACACATACACACTAAAAACATATCTGCCGGATAAAAAAAAAATCAACACCAAAACATCTATTGAAGATATAACAACGTATTTGTGTGGGGGTTGCAATCTACCAGAGTTCACCACTGGTTTTTGCTTCATCTTGGAACCAATTCAGAAACCTGCAAGTGTTTTGTTTTAGTTCTTGCTGGTTCTGCTGAAAAAAAAAATGGTGACTTCTTCAATGAGATGTTCTATCATCATTCATCGAATCGCTCTCTCAGTTCGGTTGCTGCATCTATTGAAGTAAGGAAACAAAAATGTGTTAGATCGTTGAGAAAAGAAAGAATGTCTCTTGCTTGTTTTCTTTACCTGAGAAAACAAGTATTCGTCCAACATGGAGATTGAGCAAGGCAAGGAGTTGCTGCTAGAACCAAACCTTGCCTGGTTGTTGTTATTGTTGTAAGCAGAAGTTCCATGTGGTTGTGGTGGTGCTTCGAAGAATCCATTCATATGATACTCTCTCTGGTTCACTGGAAGGTTGAAAACCGGAGGATGAGGAAGAGGAGGAGGAGGATACGTTTGGTGGTGCTTAATATCATTCTGCATAATATTAGGATTGTATGGGATAATGTTATTATTAGTGCATAGCTGCGGTTTGATGTCTCCGTTGGTAGTGTTTAGTTCATCAAGAAAGCTTGTTTCTGAAGATTTCCCTGTTCCAAAGTAGCCTGGATAGCTCCCAAATGAAGAACTCGCAGAGCACTCCACTTCCCTTTAGAGTTAATGATGATTCAGTAGTATTAATTAGTCTAAGAAGAAAAATGTGAAGAGCTTTAACTAACTAACTAACCGTTTTGGGATTGGATTGTGTTCCTCGGTGATAATGTTGGTTGTGTTGTCGCTATTAAGTACCCATGACATGGATTGAAGCTGTTGTTCTAAAGGAATCTCAATCCCATCTTGCAACTGAAGTCAGGGATTGAATGATTCAGATTGTTTTGAGTGAGAGATGAAAAGAAGAAGAATCATTTGAGTAAATTACGTACTGAGCAGGTAGACCAATCTTTAACAAAGTTTGCGTTTTCGATTTGCATTGCTTGTTGCTGCTGCTGCTGTCCCAAATGTTCCTATCATCAACCAAAAGTTTTTGAGTTTTTTTTTTTTTGCAGATGAAGTGAAGTGGAGAAGGTTTATTTTTAAGAGCAAATGATACCTTATGCGCACGCAATTGATCAAGGGACTGCCTGATGGAAATTTCAAGCTGTCCCAAGTGGTCAACGTTGTTTATCTTATCGACTTCTGTCCAATAACTACAGACAATGTATGAAATATAAAGTACTAACAACAAATAATCATCAACTTCAGAAAGATCTTTTTTTACCTTAATCTTCCATGTATCTCAGATATCCTACCTTGCAGGATACTTGCTTGAGTACTCAAGTCCTGAGAAAAAACGCTGTTTTATTAAGTTCTAGACTTCAGCAAATCTCTCACAGAAGCAAGGAAAAAAAAGTAAAAGAGTTTTAAAGTGAATTACCTCTGTTGTTGAATTACTGAAACCACAGAAGCCCAAAAAAAAAGAAAAAAGTTAAAGGTCATATAGATAGAGAGAGTGAAGTTTTCTTGTAGTGTTGATAAACTGTCTTCTCCTACTCACCTTGAGGCTATAAGTTCTCGTATATTTACAGTGTGATCCAACTTTAAGAACGTTTTCTTCAAGGTCTGAGCTTTTAAAACACACAGTTGAATCAGTGACCAAACAAAAAGCATCTCAAGAAGTGGAACCAAACTTGATAGTGTGAAACAACTTACTTCAAGACTCTCAACCTTCCTGTGTTTCAAAATGCAAAAGTAAAACAAGAAACAAACAAGTGAGCAACGATGAAAGAAACATATCGATAAGAATCAAAGAAAGATAAACAGATGACAAACTTTTTTGTTCTTTCCTCCGGTGTTACTTGAGAAAACTTAGAAATCACCTCTTCAATGCTACTGAAAACAAAAAAAAAAAAAACACAAAGCAAATCAACAAACCTTAACAATCAGACAACAAAAACACGACAACATTACCTCCGTCTACCGCAACATAGCGAGGCTTTGCCGCCAGGAGAAAACATAAGAAGAATAAGATCAATGTCACAAAGAATAGATAGCTCATTAGCCTTTTTTAAGATCCCATTTTTCCTTTTAGCAAACGTTGCTTGGCGTCCGTTTGTGTTCTCTAACTTCTTTATCTTCAGTTTTACCCTTCCCATCCTGTTGAATCCATTCATAACCCGATCATGATTCGAATTACATCAATGCGGGTTTCAGATAAAAGTGCCAAGTTTTTGAAAACCCTAATCATTAACTTGCCGGGTAAGGAAAAAGGAAAGAGAGAAAAAATGGAAACTTACCTAAAGAAGCAAATTTAAACGCCAAGCAGATACTAACCATGAGGGAGATCTTTAAAAGGACCTCTCTCGAGAAATAAAAAAAAACTTCGAAAGGTAGAATCAAAACCAGAGGCAGAGAGAGAGACAGAGAAGAAGACGATTACATGAGACTCTCCGAAAATAACGGTCTTCTGATAGAGCTGCTTGAGAATAGGGATCACCCATTGGAGAAGACGACGAAGACAGATAAATTAAAAAATTCTCCGAAACGGCGTCGTTTTAAGAGTTACCTAACTGTTTCTTATTACCATCATTCGCTAAAACGACGCCGTGTCAATGTTATCTTACTGTTATTATTACCGAAAGATAAAACTAAAAATTTCCTTTACAACGACCTCGTTCAATGTTTTGTAAAGGAATTAAATTCCCGAGACACGTCGTCGTTCAATGCTATATAATTGCTTCAAAACGGCATCGTTTCACTGCTATTTACCATTTTACCCTCAATCCAGCGTTTATCTACTCAGCTAGAAGTAAAAAAGATTAAACCTTTTCTCGCCGATGATGATTGCACGGTGCTGTCTTCTCCCGCCGCCGTATTTCTCCGCCGTGAGAGCCAAATGTTTCGCAACTTATCTACCTCCACGACCTCAACGTCGACCCTCACAAAGCTCTCCGAGTAAACCCCTCTCTCCGTGCTGCTCCCATCTCCTCCGTCGAGACTCTCCTCTCCTCAACCGGACTCTCAAGACCCACCATTGGTTGAATCCTCGATATGTTCCCTGACTTGCTAACTTCCGATCCAGAATCCGACGACATCTTACCGGTGCTTCGCTTCTTGCCCTCGACTTCTCATCTCCTCCGTAGATTTCCATCTCCGTCCGGCGTTAGCGATTCTCAAAACGCAACGGTTCGTCGGACGCGACATGATTACGTGGCGGAACACGGTCTTGCTCGTGTCGAGTGTGGAGCGAACGCTAGTCCCCAAGATTGAGCTAAGTTGACGTACAATGTGGATAACAACTTAGCTCCCAAAGTTGAGTTATTTCTGGGGGAGATGTGAGGGAGGTGAAGAGGTTTCCTCAGTATTTTTCTTTTAGCTTGGAAAGGAAGATAAAGCCGATCAGGCGTAGGTTGCTTAAGGAACACGGGATTCTTATGCCCTTGTCGGAGATGTTGAAGGTTAGTGATGGACAGTTTAATAACTGGCGTTTAGCTTTCTTGACATAATTCGTCTTATGTCTCTTGATAGAAGAATGTGAGTTGTTTGTCTTTAATTTATGTTAGCTTTCTTGATGTTCTTTGTTTTTTGAATTTGCACAATTTTTTTGAGAGATGAGGTTGTATATAGTTTTTTGTTTGCCACACCATGGAAACATGGATCTAATCACTCAAAAGTTATGAGGAAAGGTTCTTTGTAATTGTCTACTTTCAGGATGTTGGAATTTGATAGGTGAAGTTAGTTTATACGAAAAATGTTGTTTCACATGAACTAACACATACTTTTGTTTGAAAGATTGGACTGGGTGAATGTTAAGTTAGGTCATGAAATGGATAATTAAGAACTCAGATAAGAAAAGTTGCTTTTGAGATTGTGTGCTCTCAAATAATAGTGGATTCTGTGTTTTGAGATAAGACTCGATCCATAGCAAATCCTACAACATGAAAACGTGATTTAGGGATCGAACTTAAGGGCAAAACCGCAGGAGTAGACATCGATTAAAAACACTTTCTTGCAGTATATGTAAAAAGGTTAAAAGAGATAATTTTTGGAACTGAACCTTAGTTGGATTTTTTTACCTTGCCAGTGTTATGTACATCATAATCTTAGGAGGAAGATGAATACAGAAAACTTTTCTCCAGAAAAAAAAAATACAGAAAATAATGTGAACAAGTATTGGCATGGACCCTCATAAAATCGGCCCATTTGCAATCTGCAAGTTATAGATCTGTGAGAAAAAGAAATCTATACTAATAAAAGGGACCTTTTGAGGCTCCATAGAGCGTCCACATCAGCAAAAAAACTTCTCTCGAAAGATGACACGTGACATAAAATATAGTTTTACATTTTAATATTACTAATTTTCGAAAATTATAAATAATATGTAAACATACAGCATAAAAAATGAAAAAAACTACATTAAAGATATCTAAGATTACCATTTTTCACTTAAAAAAAGACGGTTTATCTCCATAATGTAACATTACCGTTTTATAAAAATCTATACTAATAAAAGGGACCTTTTGAGGCTCCATAGAGCGTCCACATCAGCAAAAAAACTTCTCTCGAAAGATGACACGTGGCATAAAATATAGTTTTACATTTTAATATTACTAATTTTCGAAAATTATAAATAATATGTAAACATACAGCATAAAAAATGAAAAAAACTACATTAAAGATATCTAAGATTACCATTTTTCACTTAAAAAAAGACGGTTTATCTCCATAATGTAACATTACCGTTTTATAAAAAAAATACTAACAAAATTGACCTTTTAAGGCTCTATAGAGCGTCCACATCAGCAAAAAAAACTTCTCCCGAAAGATGACAAGTTGCATAAAATATAGTTTTACATTTTAATTTTACTAATTTTCGAAAATTATAAATAATATGTAAACATACAGCACAAAAAATGGAAAAACTATATTAAAAATATGTAAGATTATCATTTTTCACTTAAAAAAAAGACGGCTTATCTTCATAATGTAACATTGCCGTTTTATAAAAAAAACAAAAAACATTCTATATAATTTTGCAAATAATAAATATATGTAAAAATACAACATAAAAAATGGAAATACTACATTAAACATATGTAAGATTATCATTTTACATTTTTATTTTTAAAAAATAAAATGTAAACATACAACATAAAAATGGAAAAACTACATTAAACATATGTAAAATATCATTTTTCACTAAAAAAAGACGGTTTATCTCCATATATAATTTAAAAAATAATAAATAATATGTAAACATACAACATAAAAAATGGAAATAATACATTAAGCATATGTAAGATTACCATTTTACATTTAAAAATAACAATAATATGTAAACATACAACATAAAAAAAAATAGAAAAACTACATTAAACATATGTAAGATTACCATTTTCACTAAAAGAAATGGCTTATCTTCATAATGTAACATTACCATTTTATATAAAAAAGAAAAAAAAACATAAATATAACTA
Source organism: Brassica rapa (assembly GCF_000309985.2). Classification (NCBI taxonomy): domain Eukaryota; kingdom Viridiplantae; phylum Streptophyta; class Magnoliopsida; order Brassicales; family Brassicaceae; genus Brassica; species Brassica rapa. The sequence goes on along the minus strand of NC_024803.2, from coordinate 15,864,063 downwards.
TTTGACTATTTGTCCAAGTTCTTGTATTAAACATTGCCGTTTTACATTAAAAATGGAAAAATACATTAAGATTTAAACATCTATCTTAAAATGTAAAATATGGATATTAAGTAAATATAAACTATAAGAAAAAGAAATACACAACTTAAAAACAATGGAAAAAGTATATTAAGATTTAAACATCTATCTTAAAATGTAAAATATAGATATTACCCAAATAGAAAGTATAAGAAAAGGAAATACACAATTTTAAAAAAATGGAAGAAGTACATTAGTATTTAAATATCTATCTTAAAATGTAAATCTATCTTAAAATATAAAATTATTAGTAAATAGAAAGTATAAGAAATAGAAATACACAATATAAAGAAAAATAAATCATAAGTAAATATATAATATAAGTAAATACACAATTTAAAAAATGGAAAATTACATTAAGATTTAAAAATATATCTTAAAATTTAAAATATAGATATTACGTAAATAGAAAGTATAACAAATGGAAATATACAATTTAAAAAAAAAGGAAAAACGTACATTAAGATTTAAACATCTATCTTAAAATGTAAAATAGAGATATTAAGTAAATAAAAAGTCATGAAGTGGAAATAAACATTAAGCATTAAATATATATAATATATGAATTATCAATAAATAATAAGTAAATAATGTAAATATATAATCTACGAATTATCTATATAATAATAAGTAAATACACAACTTTTTTAAAAAAAATGGAAAAAGTTCATTAAGCATTAAACATCTATCTTAAAATGTAAAATATATAATATAAGTTAATACACAATTTGAAAAAATGGAAAAAGTACATTAAAATTTAAATATCTATTTTAAAATATAAAATATAGATATTACGTAAAAAAATTTAAGAAATGGAAATAAACATTTTAAAAAATAGAAAAATAACATTAAGATTCAAGCATCTATCTTAAAATGTAGGGTTTTTGCCAAAAATAACCCACAACTTAATTTTAATTCCAAACCTATACCCAAACTTGAATCAAATGCAAAACTAACCTAAAAGCCTAGTGAAATTACAGCTCAGCCCCTTGTGACCAAACAAAAAAACAGAAGCCATTTTTACGAATATAGCCCCAGCAAATCGTCTGAGTCGTCTGAGATGTTGGAAGTCGTCTGGACGACTGAAGTGTAAGTCGTCTGGACGACTGAAGTGTAAGTCGTCTGGACGACTGAAGTGTAAGTCGTCTGGTACCAGTTTATTTTAAAAATAATTTATAAATCTTGTAAAAAAATATTTTGATGCATAAAAAATAAAAATCAAGTAATTATAAACAGTTTTAACTGATATAAATTAAGATATGATAAAATTGATTTGTTTTGAAGATATATGAGTGGAAGTAGTGAATCATGAAATACTTTGGTTTAGGAGTTTGGCAAACATATGTTGTAGTATTGTATGTATTGTTAGGGTTAGATTTTGGAAAACTAAAATGTTTTTTTCAAAAATTAGTTTTCACCTATATGTGTTTATTTCTGTGTATAGTAAACACTTTTCAAGTTTGATTTGGTTTTATGAAGTGTTTAATTAGATAATTAAGTTTAGGGGTTATGTTTAGGGTGTGGACGACTTATATTTCAGTCGTCTGTTAAATAATTTACCCGGACGACGTATATTTCAGTCGTCCAGACGACTTACTTGTAAGTCGTCTGGAAAGTCTTCTATTTTAGTTTCCCGCTAAAAATATTTAATTTCCCGCTAAAAATATTAAACTCTTCTGGACGACTTACATGTAAGTCGTCTGTTTTAATTTCTTCACCAGACGACTGAAATGTAAGTCGTCCAGGAAGTCGTCTGAGTCAAAAATATTTAATCTAATTGGATTTTTTGTCTCCCTATATAAAGAAAAATTTACACATTCTCTCTCCTCCTCTCAAATGGCTGCAACAAAAATGTAATGTTCATCATTCTAAAACTCTCCAACCTCTCTCTAATCTCTTTGACTTGAAAACACCAAACTTTATATGAATTTTTCAGTTTTGTCTCATGTATTTCTTACTAATCTATCTCTTTTGCAGGTTTTTAATCAAATGGTACTCATCTTCCACTAATTTAGAGGTAGATCTATTAATTTTAGATATGTATTTTTGTGTGTTCTATAAATGTAGATTTATCTAATCTTCCACTCATTTTCTCTATTTTTAAGTCATTTGAACGTTTTTGAATATGCAGGTTTTTCAGATCTGGATTTGATGTGCAGGTTTTTCAGATCTGGAAGACTTCTCGGACGACTTACCTGTTAGTCGTCTGGAAGTCGTCTGGAAGTCATCTGGAAGTCTTCTGACAAAGTCGTCTGGACTTCCAGGAAGTCGTCTGGACTTCCTGGAAGTCGTCTGGACTTCCAGGAAGTCGTCTGGACTTCCAGGAAGTCGTCTGAACTTCCAGGAAGTCGTCTGGACTTCTAGGAAGTCGTCTGGATTTTTCTGAGCGTTTTGGTAAGTTCTTATGTCTGATTTTTCTTCATTTGGTAACTTCTTGTTGTATAAAGTTCTTACTTTTTTCCCAAACTAAAACTCTCCAAACCCACTCTAATCTCTTTGACTTGAAAACACCAAACTTTATATGAATTTTTCAATTTTGTCTCATGTCTTTGTTACTAATCTTTTTTTTTTGCAGGTTTTTAATTAATTGGTACTCATCTTCCACTAATTTAAAGGTAGATCTATTATTTTTAGATATGTATTTTTGTGTGTTCTGTAAAGGTAGATTTATATAATCTTCCACTCATTTTTTTCTGTTTTTAAGCCATTTGAACGTTTTTGAATATGCAGGTTTTTCAGATCTGGATTTAATATGCAGGTTTTTCAGATCTGGAAAACTTCTGGGACGACTTACTTGTTAGTCGTCTGGAAGTCATCTGGAAGTCATCTGGAAGTCGTCTGGACTTCCTAAAAGTCGTCTGGACTTCCTGTAAAGTCGTCTGGACTTCCTGTAAAGTCGTCTGGAAGTCGTCTGAACTTCCTAAAAGTCTTCTGGCAAAGTCGTCTGAACTTCGTGGAAGTCGTCTGGACTTCTTAGAAGTCGTCTGAACTTCTTAAAAGTTGTCTGGTCTTGTCTACTCAAGTGGAATCCAAGCTTGTCTTTGTAGATGAATGATCTATAATAGTTTTGTTTGTGATCTGTTTTATGAATTGCATGTATACTCTTTTAGTTGTGAATTTTTTGTAAAATCTGTAATAATATTTTCCAAGATGTACTAAATGTGCTAACAATGTGTTTACACATTTACAAATCAATGAAATAATAGACTTCAGTAGCCTTTTTCTTATCTTTGGATCTCTCATATGCAATAATAAACTCCAATGGCCTTTTTCTCATCTTAATAAACAAGAATGTTGGTAAGAGATGGAAACAAACAATAGTAACTAGTGAAAGCATATCATATTTTTTATAAGTTTGCATTGAAAAACTTAGTCAAATTTAGTAAAACTAAGGGAGAGAACATATTTTGTAAATATGAGTTTTACATATCTTGAAGTTACTTATCACTCTTAAAAATACAAGTTATTCATAAACTAACGTAGAAGACTTAAAAACTAGTGGAGAAGACGCGGACGACTTCAATCTAAGTTGTCTAGACGACTAAACTATATGTCGTCTGGTCAACGCAGAGGTTATTTTTGCAATTGACTTTGAAATCTGTTATTTCGGACGACTGAAAGTTAAGTCGTCTACTATTGTTTGGTTAAAAAAAAAACTCCAAAAAAGCTAGACGACTTACATTTCAGTCGTCAGAGGTTAGTTTTGCATTTGACTGGATTATTTCAGAAGTTTGACTTTTTGGACGACTTACGTTTCAGTCGTCTAGTGAAAATTAAAATAATAATATTTTTTTAAAAGTAGACGACTTAAAGTTAAGTCGTCATAGGTTAGTTTTGCAATTGAAAAAAAAACTTCAAGATTTAATTATATACAGACGACTTATAATTCAGTCGTCCACGAGACGACTGAAATGTAAGTCGTCCAGGATTTACGAGGTTTGACCAGAATCTCGGAAAAAAATCCTGGACGACTTACAATTAAGTCGTCTGGTGGACGACTGAATTATAAGTCGTCTGTGTATAATTAAATCTTGAAGTTTTTTTTTTCAATTGCAAAACTAACCTATGACTACTTAATTGTAAGTCGTTTACTTTAAAAAAAATATTATTATTTTAATTTTCGCCAGACGACTGAAATGTAAGTCGTCTGGGGAAGTCAAACTTCTGAAATTATCCAGTCAAATACAAAACTAACCTATGACGACTGAAATGTAAGTCGTCTAGGTTCTTTGGAATTTTTTTTGAAACCAAACAATAGTAGACGACTTAACTTTCAGTCGTCTCAGGTTACAGATTTCAAAGTCAATTGCAAAAATAACCTCTGCGTTGACCAGACGACTTCCAGGTAAGTCGTCTACAGCCAGACGACTGAAAGGTAAGTCGTCTACAGCCAGACGACTTCCCAAGTAAGTCGTCTGACGAACAGATCTGGAAAAAAACTCGATGTCATACCTTAAATTAGTGAGATAAGTTCCTTAGCATACATAAGGCTTCTCCAAGCACACAGAATCACAAACGGAAGTCACCCACCCATAATCGTTAGCTTCTATGACTCTATGAACCATAAAAATTTTAGAATCAAAATCTTGAGTTTTTTTAGCTCATTGTGGAGAGAAAGTGAGAGATATGTTGTGTTTAGGTCACAAGAATGGAAAAAGAAGAAGGGTAAATCGATTTTAGGAGCATTAAGAGCTTCAAATTGGTTGTTCATGGTGGTTGTGGTATTGATGACAATGGCAATCTTGTAATTACTTGAAGATGATGAGGGTGAGAGAGTAAAAATGTCATTTTCGAAAAAAAAATAGAAAAAAAAATGGATGGCATTTTCGTAAATTATATGAACTTGTGGGGTGAATAGGGCAAAACCAATTTTCAAAAAAAAGGAGGTTAGTTTTGTGTTTGACTTTAAGTTATAGGTCAATTTTGCAAAAATCCCTAAAATGTACATCTATCTTAAAATGGTAGTAACTTATATTAAAATGGAAATACCATATTAAACAAAAAAAAAATGTATAGTTTTACATCAAGAAAGTCCCTATAAAACTCATTATAACATCAACATCAACCTCACACTATGATGGATTGGTGAGTCTAACGTGAAGACAAAAATATAAATATTTGATTTTCAAGATAAGAAATTCAGCTTTTATTTAGTTACTCAATATATAATATCTTAAATTATTTTTTTAAAAATATACATAATTTATATATATAGATTAATCTTCCAAACTTAAACTATTATATTATATATGAATAATGTTTTTAAATAAAAATAATTTCTGATTTAAAAAAAAATAAAAACAACAAATGGTTATTTTCAAATAATGAATGTAATTTACATTATACTATCATTTAACAAGTATTAGATACGTTTTGATATATCATTATTTTCTATTTCCAGAAAACAATAAATTGTTAAACATCAATATCATCTAGGTTAAGTATACGAACATCACAAATTCAAACATCATAAAAAATATTTACATAAACAATATTCAAAAGAATAGTTATAAACTTAATATTTGAAAATCAAAGATATTTTTGCTAAAATTGTACTTACATGGCCAAGGAGATCGACCATCTTTTTACGGATCAATCGATTATTGAGCATGTGGTCGATCCAAAAATATTCTACAGTTTAATTAAATATCTAAAACATTTATTCCAACACTCAACATATAGTTTTGCTAAATATGATAAATAGATAGCCAACAAAATTACAAAAACATATTCAAAATAGTAAAAAATATGTTAATTTAACGTGTTAAAGTTTAAAAACAAATTTTAATTATGACATGCATCTTAACATTTATATAAATATATATCATAACCTAAATATAAATGATTTAACAATTTAAATTAGAAAAAAATAAAAAATCCCGGGCGTAGCCCGGGTTAATCCCTAGTCTATTATATAATATGAGAGTTTCTCTCTTCCTCCTGATGCGACACGTCAGCGGTCTGTGGGTCCTACTTTTTAAAAGTGTGAAAAAATGTCAAATATGTGACTCGAAACTATAAGCACCCATAACTATACCAATGCACTTAAGGATACTTTGTACATTAATGGTCGAAACTAATATATATTATAAAGGTCGGAAACTAATATAACATTGTGGGCTCCACCTCTTTTTTTTTTTAATTGATGGGTAACGAATGGACTTCGACAAAAAGTGGGCTTTGGGTTTATTGATTTTCTGTTTATTAGGCTTTGTATCTGCCCAAAGTGGTGATACGGACAAAGTTAAGAAGATTAGGGAAGCCGCCATCTTCACCATCTCCTTCGTCGCTTGCGATTCCCCTTCCGGCAATCAGCTATTATGGTCAATCTTTAAGGCTCTACGCACGTTTGGCGCCTACCAAACGCTTAGTTTCTCCTCTAACGCCTTCAGAGCTCTCATATATATAGAATTCCTCGAGGTAAAATCTCCATCTTTTCTCAAACTTTTCTATCTCAGTTTTTCGATCGCTTTACTTTCTCACATCCGTCACGAAAATGACTTATCCAGCTGCTCCAGCCGCTTCAGCCGCCGTTCCCTACTCCACCTTCAACTCTCTCCGCCTTGGAAGGTCCACTCAGTCTATTGTTGGTCGGCTCATCCGATTCTAGGATTCCAAGAACATTAACAAGAATGGAGAGTTTATGGGCATCACCATTCTCTTCCTTGATGAATTGGTGATGATTGTTTCTAACTTATTTTTTATCACTTTAATTCTGCTTTACTTATTTTTTGTTCATATATGAAACGTGTCTTCATCTTTTTGTTTTGGTTTTGTCTATGGGTTTTTTTATGAACAACTAATGATTTTTCTCTGTTTTTCTTACACAATTTTGTGATCTACGGTTTCATCCCTGCAATCTCCAAACAAAACAGGAAAACTGAATGAATTATGTTTTTAGCAACCGAATCTAAAAGAAATAAAAGACATCTTACTTAACAAATTAAAACCTTTTCTTTTGCAGATTCCGATGACGACAAAGCACCCGAGGACCAACGACAATGGAATGATGCGGACGAAGCCTAACTAATGTAAGTAAACTCTTCTTCAATAACACATCACACTATTATCGCTCCCCAATCTCACAAACTTAAGCTCTAATCATGCCAGGGATCCCACAGGTGATGTTGTCTCGACGACGGAGAAAAAAGAAAGAAAGATAACCTAACGTTTTTATTTTATTTTCATTAAGCTCAAATCATGTTTTAGACATAGAGCCCAACATAATTTGAGCCCAAACATTTTAAACCCACAATTACTTTTCCATAATGTAAAAACGTCAACATTCGTTTATGTTTTGTTAAACTATTTTAATCTTTATGTTTTGTTAAACTATTTCATACAGGGGGCATATCTCCTTAGAAGGGGAACCACTCGCCACGATGCTTCCAGTTTCACCATTCTTTAAACTCTTGTGAACCACAAAGCCAATATAAGAGCTCTGTTTCAATCCAACGGCTGGATTTTGTCACAGACCACCGCTAAGCCTGAAGAGTGAAGAGAAGTGGAGTGCTGCGTTTTGGAAGATGGTTACTTGGAGTTTACAAGATGAAGATGGAACCCGTGACGAAGAAGACGAGGAGAAGTGTTACTTGGAATATCCTAACGTTGAGGATGTAGACAATGAGTGATCTTAGCGATGAAGATTAGTGTAGCTTTAATATATGCTACTACGGTCTTTGAGCTCCCTAACAAGTACTAGCAAACAATGTGTATTTTGAAAAAATAAAATAATTTTGTAATGCAAGTAGTTTGAAACTATGAGTATTTATTCAAACAACGGATATATACAGAGTTGATAACTTGATATGGACTCCCAAATAAGTTGGTGTTGCGCTGTCACAATATCTGTCTTTTTAATTTCATATATCTAACGTAAGCTTCTTCATCTTTTTCTCTTTCCATTTCCGTTGTTCCACGCTCTCTGTTTCATGTTTAGATTTTTTTTTTACATTCTCTACATTTTACCTTAATTATACTTTTTGAATTTTCCTTCCGTTTTGGGAGATGTCTCTAACTTGAGTTAATCGTCAAAAGTTGTGATCAATTTTGTTGTCTTACTTCCGATAAATTTTATTTTTTAATTTGCACAAATCTTAAACATCACCAACATCCCATAAATTATACCGCCCCACCGATATCCAAAGTAACCAGCCCCGCACTTCCGCGGAATCTCAGCACCTAGTGTGTAAAACTAGTCTCTTAATTATCTACGTGAATTTCTCAAAGAAAAAGAACTAAGCTTTTAAAAACTTTAGTGCTTACTTAATAAACCATCTACAAAATTGTAACTATTCAATAATAAACAAAATAATAATTATATATTTATAAATTATAATATTTCATATATTATGTTATAAAATCTTATTATAATAGAATAATATAAATTTTATTATTTATACATGATATTTAATATATTGTACTATACATATATTACATTGTTATACACCGTTTAAGCAATAATCTAAATTCTTGATTAATAGTTTTAGCCGTTAGATAGAGAGTCACCATCCATTTAACCCCTAACAATTTTTTGAACATATCTTTTTCTTCTATTGTTATTATTTTTTTAATTATATGTTGGAAAAAATTATTGAAAGACTTAAGCACTACTCTTATCCTTATGTTCTACTTGTAAAACCTGATTTCGATGATTAATTTCTTTTTATAATGGAGTTTATTAATAGTTATAAAGAATAATCGAGGTCTAATATTATCATATTAATACGAGCTTATACTAATGCTAATATCAGTTTAAACCAAATACTAGGTTCTGATCATTTTTTAAAAAGACGGATATATTTTTTGTTTTATATTTTTTTTTAAAAAATTAATTTTTATAATTATATTTTTAGTCATATTTGTGTTTTTTGTATAATATTTTTTTAAATGATTAGCAAAAAATTATAATAATTGTATTAAAATAGTTGGACCATATATATCAATAGATATGTTCATGTTTTAATAGAATAGATAATCAACAAACAAACTAAAAGTTTTGGATATTATAAAAAGAGTTTCTTTTGTGTGTGTGTCGGCAGAAGACAAGTAGCTTGTGTTTGAGGATGATAATAAAACACGTTAACTGTAATGCTACCATTCACATATGGACTATAATATAGCTAATAAGCATATAAAATTCATAACACAGTTTCTTGACTGGCAATATTTTGCTTTTGAAAGTATAATACACATTTATTTATAATTATCTGATATGTATAATATCACAGGATACGATCCAGCGTATTTTCTAATATACACAAATTATCAAGCGTCCACAAATTACTAATATTATTATATTTAAGAAAACCCAACTCGACGATCTTTGTCAATATCTCCCCATGCAACAAAATTACGCACATCCCTCGTGCTTCCCATTTTTGTATGTTTGTTCCTCCGCGTAAGTGAATTACATCCACTAATTTCTTTTAATTTAGTCGCTTATGCTTTTCTTAAATAAAGTTAAAATCCAAGTTAATCAAGACTCATGACCTTGCAGTTCAATCTCCTAACATGTCTTCTCACTGCGTGTCCGAAATCTTGTCAGCCCATAATTATCTGAAACAATACTTTAACTTGAAGTAATCAGAAAACGATACGGTACGTTTACTTTGATGTAAATACTCTATAATGTAATGCAAGCCTAGTTGCACATATGACATATTTTATCTGTGTGAATGGTTATCTAAATTTTGGTCATTAAGAGTTTAGAGCATAATATTGTTGATTTGTAGTACTAATTAAGAGAATCATCATGGAGCATTCTGTAAAAGACTTAGTTATATTAAAGCTAAGAGATGCATAAAATAATCATGTGTTATGTTTGTTAACTGTGATGTCGTAGTTATCATGCAGGCTTACTCCTTAATTATGATATTTATAGTTAATTAGTTATCATGCATCCGTTTTAGATCATTACGCACGACTACTAGTCGACATGAATGAATATATCTTTCTTCTTAGAATGTAAATATATGTTGATGTAAACGTTAAAATGATGTTTTATATACAAAGATATTGTAAGACAATCATAAAAATATATATGGCCGCAAATACTTTTATTTAAACTTTGAACTCGGAATCTTCAAAACGTATAATAGTGTTTGAAAGGGTAAGAACAAAACATGAAAATCAAACGAATAAAGCTTTCTGAAACAGGCAAAATAAAAGTAAGAATAAAACACCATTTTAGAGATCTAAAGCGAGGGTTGTTCAAAAAAAAAAGAGAGATCTAAATCGAGGATCCAACTAATTAGTAATTTTCGAATTAATTATGATAATTATCATTCATTTTCTCGTCACGTGATAACATTATCCTTCATTAGTATAATTGACAAACATTTATCCAAGATAAATACATAGTAATTTTCAATTCACACAAACAACAACTGGCCTATACTTAAAGTGGAACCACAGTGATCGGAACACGTAAGCTTCAGAAAAAAACAGCTTTCAACACAGTGTCTTGGTTCTTTATTTATACCCTAATCTTATACACAAACAAGCAAGAAACAAGAAGAACAAAATAAAATGGTGTCCTTAACATCATCATCTTCTTCAACACCAAAAATATCTTTTGATTTCACCAAGAACAACAACAATACCAGTCTCAATGTCCCTGTCTCTTCTTTTTCTTCTGATTCTTCTTGCTTGAGAAGCAAGGAAGAAGCTATTGTCACAACCAAGAAGGACATCGAACCCTGCAAAACCCTAAACAGCAACATCAATCCAAAGGATGATCAGGAGTTTAGAGATGAGAATAAAATGGTGAACAAAGCTCTTGAAGATCCAGAGATCGGTGTGTTTGGAGCTGAAAAGTACTTCAATGGAGACATGGATTCAGACCAGAGTTCTACTGTTCTGTCTTTAACAAACCCAGAAGCTGAGAGACTCGTTGATGATCTGAAGCAGAGCGAGAAGAAATCTACTGGAGCGCCGAGTGTCCACTCTGAAGCAAGCTGTAATAGTCAGAGCATGTTGCTTCAAAACAAACTGGCGAATAGCTGTAACGGTTCCGTGCAGGAGAAGAAAAACAATAGTGGTCAGATTCAAAAAGTGGTCAACAATAAGAAGAGTTTTCTCAATCTAGGGTGTAAATGCGCGTGTTCTGATGGGATGTCAGTAGATGTCGATGATAAGATCTTGGTTAAGAGAAGCTCTGATCTGATCAACATTCAGAAACAAGAAGAGTTGGTGCAGAGGAAGTCTCTTGAAGTGCTTGGATCTCCTGTTGAGAAGAAGAGGGTTGTTGCTCAGAAAAAACTCACATTGCCTCCACGGGAATCAAGAACAGAGGAAGAAGACACAACGAGTGAAGGAAGTGATACAAGCTCAGATCTATTTGAGATAGATAATCTTACAGGGAAACCTAAGACTTTTCTTGCGAGGCAAGGAAGTGATCCTACATTTTATGCTCCAAGCGAAGTAAGCATAGAGTGGAGCATAGTGACTGCAAGTGCTGCTGATTTCTCTATAATGTCAGAATGTGCAACAAGCCCTCTAGGAAGAAACCAATTTCTTCAGATCCCTCCTCGGATCCCTACTAAAACTGCACCACATAGACTGAAACCTAGCAATGCAAGTGGTGGTTTCTTGAGCTGCAAGAGTCATAAGTCTGTTATGGTTTCTGGTGATTCAGACAGGAGAAGTAGCATGAACAAGAAAAAGACATCCCTGGCTTATGTTCCTAGACATGTCCAAGTTATGGAGACTACTAAACGTAAGAGTTTGGAGACAAGAAGAAGGATCAGCAACAGCTCACCGTCACCTCTTCTATACAGTCAGTACTGATAATATAATGTATTGTTGAGTTTTTTTTTCTATTATTATCACAACTTCATCTTCCACATGAAAATAAAATCAGTCTTTGAGGGTTTCTTAGTGACCTCTCTTGCACCTTTAGAAACACAGATCCATAATGCAGCAAAATGGTTATAGACAATAATCAAAAATCTGGCTCCATCACTTTTTGTTGTTTTTGGATTGAAGAATAGAGACAAAAGTTTTGTCTTAGCTTCAAGGGCGTTATCTATCAAACTAAAAAGAGGTAGTCACAAAGAGCTATTAATGAGGAAACTTAAATAATGAAAATGTCACTTTACCTGAAGGCCATGCGTGTCTGAGATAAAGACAAGAACCTTAACTGTTTCCTTGAAAATATGTATCAAGTGATGTGAAAGAAAATCAAGAACCAAAGGGCCTTTACTAATTAAGAGAATAAATACAAAAAGTGATGTATGTCTTTGTAGACAATTCATAAGGGAAAGGCCTGAACTTAGCCAATGTGATCTTGTCCACATTCCACTGAACCTTCCCTGAGTTAACTCAAAAATGCTTAATTAGATGTTAAGAAACTACGTTGATGAAAAAGATGTCACTAGAGCAAATATAGTATGTGTTTGATTAAAACCAAGAAGCTATACAGATCTTGATGAAGATAAGTATTGTATCCTTCTCAAAACATATGGGGAAATAACTGAGACATCACTTATTATGCTATAAATTGTTGAATTAAAGTTTAAAATCAACTCAATATTTAAGTATTCAGTCTCCATGTGCGGAGAAGAAAAGAACAGCAAAAGCAAAAAGACATTTGTGTTGAAGAAGGCAAAACAAAACAATTTGTTCATCTTTGATTTTTTTGGTTGGCCATCATGCTCAAAAACGCCCAAAGGGTGTCTGAGGGAAGTTCTCATTTACTTCCTTCCTTTGGAGTTTGTGGTGAAACATTCCACTGCCTTTGATGTGAAAGGTGTTCCCAAAGAGTCACATGAGAAAGAGAGTCTTGTGTGGTCTCTATCTGCATCGGTTCAGGAACAGATGCAGAGTATAGAAACTACAATCTGTTATTTCACAACAAAATGGTAACAGTAGATTTCTGATTTATAGTTTTACTAGTTATGTGCAAGTTACTGAGACCTTCCATATAGAGAAGGAAATAAATATCATATACTTAATATTAAGAATTTGAACATCAAAGTGCACTCCAAGTGTATCATAACATCAGAAAATATAAACATGACATATTCTTTTGGGAACCAAATATGCAATGCTTATTCAGTAATCAACCGAAACTGAGACAGATTGGTTTTAGCTAAATGTTGAACATAATTGTTGGTAGGTTGAGCCAGCCCATGCAGTAGTGCAAGACAAAGGCGACTCTTGAAAGCCCAGATAGCAAGCTATCTTAAATAGACTTTCTCCCTTAAAAAATAGAGTTAATATCGTGTGATCCGATGGACCACATATCAGATATTAAACTGATAAGAACAGATACTACACTTGATCTTAGCCAAAAGGCCGAGAAAGGTATGAATTGTTTGGTCCATCGAGCTTCCTTTATATACATAAGCTTTGAGAGTGAACGATTCATAGTTTAGCGATGTGGGACAAATCATTAAACCCTTTTATTCTTAATTATGCCTCGACCGAATATATAAAATTAATGAGTTAACTAACTGCAATAAGGCAAGAACAGATAAATCGAAAAGAACATTGGAGTATTGTTGTTTATGGATTTAGTCTGAAGAATAGAGACATAAGGTTTGTCTTAGCTTCAAGGGGGTTAAATAAAACCTATAAGAGGTTGTCACAAAGAGCTATCGATAATGAAACTTAAATAATGAAAATGTCAATTTACCTAACGTATCTAAGATCCATGTGTGTCTGAGATAGTGACAAAGAGCCATGTGTATTTGAGATGAAGACAAGAACCTTAACTGTTTCGTTGAAAATATGTATCAAGTGATGTGAAAGAAAATCAAGAACCAAAGGGCCTTTACTAATTAAGAGAATAAATACAAAAAAAGTGATGTATGTCTTTGTAGCCACTCAAGATGATAAAAAGACTGAAGTTACCCAAAGTGATCTAATCCATACTCCGTTGAACCTTCGTTTGAGTTAACTAAAAATGCTTAGTTTTATGCCAAGAAACTGCATTGATGAAAAATATAATATCCCAGACAGATCTTGTTGAAGATGAGTATTGTATCCTTCTCAAGAGATATTGGGGAAATAATTGGTTCCATCACTTATTTTCCTATAAAATGTTGAACTAAAGTTAAAAACCAAACTAATCAGTCTCCGTATGTGGAGGAGAAAAGAACAAGAAAAGGAAAAAAGACATTTGTGTCATCAAGGCAAAATAGAACAAATTGCTCATCTTTGGTTGGCCAGACTTCAAAGCGGCCAAAGGGTGTCTGAGGGAAGTTCTTATTTACTTCCTTCCTTTAGAGTTTGTGGTGAAACATGCCAGAGTCTTTGATGTGAAAGCTGTTCCCAAAGGGTCACATGAGAAAGATAAGAGTCGTGTGTCGTCGTTATCTGTATCGATTAGGAACTGATGATGTGAGACTACGATCTGTTATTCTATTAAGGGAGGAGAAAAAAATATAATATTCTACATAAAAAGAACTTGAGATTTCTTTAAAGCACCCCAGGTGCATCATAACATGAGAAAGTTCAGAAGCTCATCACAAAGGCAAGAATCTCAATGCTCTGATTTACAGATATGCTTCAAAATGTTCAAGTACCCCAAGTGAAACTCGGTAACTCCTACAAGGGAATATGTTGTTCTGAAATTGGCATCTCTAGCAGCATGTAACAGGATGGGCATATCTAATGTATGTGTTCATCGGCATCTATAAAACACATAACATAGTCTTTTGGGAACCTAATCTGGCAGTGCTGATTCAGTATAAGATTTAGAAAACTTAGCTTTACAGAGACGGTCAAACCAAACTGAGACAGAAATCCCTACTAACATTTGCTTTTCATAAGTTAGTTCCCTATTAACAGTTTAAAATTCTAATTAGTGTGCAGCTTTCAAACTTTACGATTAATGGCTAAATTTAAACTTCAAAACTGGTGGGTTGAGCCAGCCAATGCAGTAGTGCAAGACAAAGGCAACTCCCAAAAACCCAGATAGCAAGCTATCTTAATGGACTTTCACCCTAAAAAAATAGAGTTAATATCGTGTGGCCCGATGGACCACATATCAGATATTAAACTGATAAGAACAGATACTACACTTGATCTTAGCCAAAAGGCCGAGAAAGGTATGAATTGTTAGGTCCATCGAGCTTCCTTTATATACACAAGCTTCCAGAGTGAACAATTCATAGTTTAGCGATGTGGGATAAATAACCAAACCTTTCTTCTTTAGCCTCGGCCACGTTGGGCATATTTAACTAATTAATGGGCCAATTTACTTTATTTTCAACAGTTTGTTTATTAATTAACTGCAATAAGCAAGAACAAATACATTGTTTAAAGAACACTGAATACACACACACACACACTCTCTATCTCACGCCACCAGTCTCAAGGTCTTTCCATGGTGGTGAGCTAGAGATATTCCACATGAACTATTGTATTAACTCATGTGAGCATTGAATACAGACACACTCTTACGGAATTGAACAATGTTTATTGTTCAAGTATGAGCTAGATTTCACTGAAACTATTTGGATATGTTTTACAATAGTTCGATCAACTGTGGCTTACATGAAAAGCAACATGTTCCAGACTTTGATCAATTGTCCGAGTGTTTGATGCCCTTCAAATATAGGCTTATCATATGGTCTCTGTCTCTACAAAGCCTAACGAAAACAGCTATGATCGTTTAAATACTCCCTGAGGCTCAAGTATGCGACTAACAGATTCAGCAAGTGCAATAAGCATACACCAATGTCATATCTCCTCTCCTGTCTTTGGTTCAATGAAGTTAATCGGATTACATCACGATATCAGTTGAGTTTTGCGTACACATACCTTAAACTTCAGAGACTCGATCCAGATTACGCCTATAAACATGTTCAAGGTAACATAAAAACATATTAGGGATCTGATCATCTTTGTGTCGTTCCAGGATTGTGAGCGTTGACCATTAACTAAACTCTTCCACCATCGCGCAGATTTCATCACCTCCTGCTTGAATGATAAAAGTAAAGATAGTTTTTCTACATTCAAAATACCAATATTTCGTCTACTGTTAACCTCATTTTGCCTCTTTTTCTACTTGTAGTTTTAGTGATGAGATTGTAATCAGGTTAACGTTAGGCCAACGAACCGGACATCTCATTGTTCTTTTCGTCCCACTTTTTCCATTTCCTCTTTGTAAGGGATCATGATCCTACAATTGTTCCTTGTAACTTTTATTTATCTATTTAAATCAATGAAAACAACAAAAAGAGAGACCTTAATTGGTATCAATAACTGGTTTCTAGATTTGAAGAGAGAGACCTCACATGTTTCTAGATCAATAATAGATGATCCTATAACTGGGACGTATCATATAGCTTAGAAAGAGATGAAACATGGAAGAGAGACCTAATTGCCATTGCGAATGAGCCAAGACAGAATCTTGGTGATTTTAGAAACAACTCACTCCGGACATATCGAAAGAGCAATGAGGAGGATTAAGAATAAATATAATGGAAGATATATATTTTACAAACATAGAGTGGACATCAATGGGGATGTAGCTCAGATGGTAGAGCGCTCGCTTAGCATGCGAGAGGTACGGGGATCGATACCCCGCATCTCCATCATTATTTTTTACTCTCATAACAAGACCAACTATTTCCTCTCTTTCTATGTATATATAAACTCACTAGTTTTGTTTGAGCAATGTATTTTTTTCCCAAATAACTTGAACTAACGTATCAAACTCTCTTGCTACAACTCTTTTCAAACTTGTGAACTCAAGAGTTACTTTTTTTCATGTTGATCTAAATTATCTGTATTGACTTCACCACAGCTCCAGATTCATATCTGCAACTCATGGAGCATGACCTAAAAGGAAGTAGATATGGAGTAGGCAGGATGTGCCTTGAGAGATCATGAAGGAAGGACGTCCGAAATGGAAAGCTGCAAGCAAAGGCTTTAAGATAGGCTATGCAGATGGTGACAGGTTTTGAATATCAGGAAGTCATCTATTCTTTGATATACCGATTCCAAGGAACTTGTCTGAGGCAGGCAAATAACAAAATAAAAGGTGTGGCCCATCATCCCCTTTAAGGTTGTTCATCAATATATACGCCAATCTCTCACTCAATCAACTTCCCACAAGAGTGTACCCCTTAAGCCTAAAAGCAAAAAGGTACTAAACGAAGAGTCCAAAAACATTCTTAACAAAACCGTAGCTTGCAAGCGACAGATTGAGATATCTTAAAGGACACATCCATTTACCATCACCCCTCCTTACCCCAACAACAAAACAAAAGTGTAACACTTTTTTAATTTGTCGTCATAAAGTGATTCTAACGATTTCGATTTGTTAAAAAAAAAATTAAAGAGAAAACTAAAGCACAACATAAAAGCAAAACTGTGAACAAAGACCAAAAGATGCTACAAACATAAGTAACTTGGATTATTAGAAAATAAACATTTTTAAAACACATACAACAATGTTAACCAGATTTGGCAAACTCTAAAACAGCTTCAACTTTTAACCAACTTATTATATAACCTGTTTCAGTTTTCTTTTTGGGACCCTTTCTGGTCTCTAACAATACAGAAATGATTGTATTCAAACTGATTTTTTTTTTTGTAAGAAAAACAAATATGGAAGCTGATGAAGAAGCAGCAGCATAAAGGTGAAGTCTTTGACTTGTGAGCTAAAAACCCATCAACAAGAATCTGGAGGGTCTTCAAATGAATGTTGTTTCAGCAACCCATCACCGCGCAATTGTACACAAAGTTAGGAGAATGTTTCCTATCGAGCAATGTCCACTGCGGTGGACTACCGTCCCTCGGCACCCAAGAGTTCAGCTCTATAAACCCACCTCCTGAGTACTTAGGTCCACCTATAACAATCAACCTCTCCCCACAAGCTCTAAAAGCAAGCCCCCATCCGTTAACCGAGCCTGCTCTCTCAGGCAATCTCCCAATAGTTAACCATTTCTTCTTCTCCTTATCATACTTCCTCACCTCCATATCCGCGTGATCAGCAGCATACAACTGATTATCCACAACCGCAACAAGAGGCGGTGCTTCAGCTGCCGGTGGCATACCATTACCATCTTGCTCAGCACGGCTTCTCGGAGGCGACAAGTCAGGGATTGGAGTCCATTTCTTGGTCTCTAAATCATACTCTTCCCCACACGTCAAGGCCTTGGACTCAGCACCGCCTATACCACCAATGACGTAGAACTTCCCGTCCATGAAAACACCTGAACACATCTTCCTCGGCTTGTTCATCCTCGGAAGACTCACCCACGTTTGAAGCTCAGAGTTATACATCTCAGCGAAATCAAGAATCTTCCCCTGAGAGTCACACCCACCGGCGAATATAGCAATCTCTCCGAGACTCGCTGATCCAAACAAACACCTCGGAGAGTTCATCTCCATACCAGAAGACCAAGAATTAGTGAGAAGGCTGTATCTATATATAACATGAGAAGAGAAACCATCTTTCCCCAAGACGAGGAGGTCAGTGCCGACAGCTAGAGACTCCTTGTCCGCACACATGAAGGTGACACTTGAAGGCATCGTTGGCAGCTTCATCCACTTCCTCTCCACGGGATCAAACGCAACCCACTCCAAGAGCTGGCACGAGAAGTAAACCCAATGCTCCACGAACCCGTTTTGTTTCCTTAGTTTATAGATATCTCCACTCTTCACCAGAGAACGGAAGTTCCTATTCAGGGAAGCGATGGAGCCGTAGTCAGACCTGGAACAACGGAGGAGACAGTCTATAGAGCTGTCTCGACCAATCTCGTTGAAAAGAGAATGTGAATCAGATGAATCACCACCGTTGTTATTAGAATCAGATTGGTCTTGTGACCCGTCACCGCTCAATGAATAGTCAGAAGAATCGCTATCATAAGTAATACAAAAACCCATTAGTTTAAGTGACTTGGTCGGTCTAATCTCACCACCAACAGCCTCCAAAGCTCTTTTGCCATTGGTGAGCTTGTAAGAGACACGAGAGCTGGAGAAAACCCTTGAACTCAAACACGAATCTGGTGATCGATTCTCCAACATGTCTTCAGAAAGCTACAATCTTTGAATTATAAAGTCTTGGACTTTCGAATCTAATTCACAAAACCCAGATGAGAAATGGATTCAGATTGCAGATTCAACCAATTGACCTAATCAAATCAGTCATCGAGAACAAGGAAAGTTGCCAGCTTTCGAGATCTCCAGATTCCAACCCAAATTCACGAAAAGGGGGGAAAAGAAGATGAAATCTTCGATCTCGATCTGTTCATGAATCCATCTGCTCAAAGAAGACAGAACCAAAGGGGGTTTGGTTGGTAATTAAGAGATTAATTATTATATTAATCGCAACAAACATAAAGAGATGGAAGAAAGAGCTTACGAGATTGGAGGTAAAGAGAGAAAAAATAATCAAAGTTAAAAGCTTTGTGGATAAATCATCATCAGAGCTGTTTCTGTTCTTCGCATTCGCTCTGACGAATCAGAGTTAAGCTTTGGTTTCTCAGAGCCTCCAAGTTAAAATTAATCTTTTCTCTCTTGTTTATTCCCTACCTCTGTGTTTGTGTTGTTAACTTTGATGCAAAAAAATAGTGAACATTAATTTATTAAACTTTATAAATTTATTTATTGAGGTTTTAAGGAATTAACTTACTGAGACTGGATTTTTTTTTGAGACTTTATAGAATTAATTTTATTTAGACTATATAATTAAGCCAATACATAAGAAGTTAAAAACTATCTCAAGTTATCAACTAACCCCAAATGGATATATTCCATAAATTAGATTTAGCTTAGTTATCTTTTATATAATGGAAAATATATTATAAGAAAATATTGAATATCCCTTATATATTAATTGAGAAACATTACAACATTGTTTTGTAGCCACGTGTCACCATGAGAATGAAATTAAAATTCTTGGAAAAATAGGTTGGTTCATCTTAACTTATATTATATTTTTTATTAAACTAACTATTAAATTGATAAATATAATACAAAAGAATATTCTCGCACTTTCCTTAAATAAAAGCTACGGAATTGCCTAATATGATTAACGTATATATGACAACTAGGTGATTTTCCCGTGCTCATGCACAAAAATAAATATTTATAAAACAAATATAATATAATAATTAATTGATATTTATTTTTAATTTTAAATTAATTTATAATTTGTATGTATAATTTATATTAGTTATATCATATTACTTTAATTAAATATTTATATCTAATATGTTTTGTTGTCTTTACGGTCGATTTAGTTGTCATTTGGACATATTAGATTCTGTCTATTTATTAGAATTCAACTATAATATTTATTCTTTGTAAATATATTAATTTTTGATTAATTTTTTAATTTGCATTTTAGGTTGTTTGTTGTCTTAAATACATAGGTATATTTTATTAAGATTATGTATAATTTAAGATATATTGTGATTAGAATGAAATAAAAAATAAACTAAAAATGTATGATTCCAAATTACATAAAATTAATATAATGATAATATTCTAAAGTCTCATGCATATATATAAATTTTATAAAAGATCTAAATTGTAACAGTGAGTTAATATTGTATTTTCCATTTGTTAATACGTTTTAAGTCATCATATAATTTAAATTTATAAAATAAATAAATTATTATTATATAAAAATTATTATTATTATACAAACAAAATAAATAAATTCTACATTCTTATTGTAGTTACATCTATGAGTATATATATAAGTTGGGTTAGTTGCTAATAAATTATACATTATTATTGTAGTTACATCTATGATTTTAGATATAAGTTGGATTAGTTGATAATATGTTCATTTGTTAATATTTTTATTGCTAAAATTTATTTTTATTTTTTCAATATCTCTTAAAATATGCAGTAAAAATGTGATTGTATTTTATAAATTATATTATATAAGTAAAAGAAATTTTTTTTTTTCATGTAATTGTAAGATATTATAGTAAACTAAATATATAAAAAAACAAAAAATATTTCAATAATAATAATAATAAATTATTTTTTGTCAATTAAACCTATATACGTTTATGTTACTTAAGTATTTTGTGTAATCATCTAAGAAAAACAAATATATATATATAAATTCAATTACTTTGAAAATATATATTTGTATTGTGTAAGATTATGTTTTAAAAGAAAAATGTTTCTTTTTCTAATATCAAGATCATTTGTGTGAACTTTTTTTTAATGAAATCATATTATATACAAATGTATTTTTTTCATCTAAGAAGATCTAGATTAAAAAAGTATTTTATTACTTCAAAAGTATATATTTTGTTATTTAAAGATATCTTTTAAATGGACTATTACTTTTTTGTGAACTTTTCTTTTTTTATGAAATCATATTATATATACATGTATTTTTTTTGTTTTTAAATTATTTTTAAAACTTTATAAATTTTCCATTTTATTTATATTGTTATTTGGAAATTTTTTAAAAAGTAAAGAATAATATTAAAATGTACTTTTTTATTTCATTAGGAGTATCATAGTAATCAACCACCGTAAGAGTTAACATGAGCGCGACACCTAAGAAAATGACTTCTCAAATAATATTATAGAGATTAATGATTATTAATAATAAATATTGGATAACAATTTTTGTATCTTAAATTCTTTTTTGTTTAATTTTATATTATTAAAAGATATTAAACATACACATTAATCATATAATAAAAAAAATCTTATATGTTATATTTTAAATTTTTAAAACAAATATAAATTACTAAAACGTTAAATATCTTACACTAAAATTGTGTGATCAATGGTTTAACTTTTTGATAATAACAAGATATAAATGATTATAAATCGTATGAATATGAAGTCTCATTTACTAGACATTCATATTATATATTAATATAGTTTAAAATTAAACTATATAACATAGAAAAATACATAAATATGATCATTTCTAAGTTTGTATTAAAAAAGTATTCTAAACTTAATATTTTAATTTTGAAATTTTGCATTTAAAAAATCGCAAGAAATTTTGTGTTTATCATATGAGTATGAATTCTCGATAATAAATATTTATATTAAAATATACTATATATATATATGTCCATGTCATTGAAATTTAGTCATATACCATATAAAATAAATAAAATGATTGTTTTGATTCATTTACCAAAAAATATCGTAAATAAATAAGATGTATTGTTTTGATTTATGTGTTTACTCTAATTTAATTATATACATAATACGTAAATAAATACAAATAAATGATAATATATAGAAATTATTTTTATATAATATTCACCCCGCGTAATTGTGCGGATCTTGAACTAATACTATTATTGTTTTTAATCTGTTTAGTCAGTAGGAAGGTTCAGTCGTCTAACTGTATCTCTCAAGTGACGTTAAGAACAATTTTTTTTTTGGGTAAAATTTAGGAACAATTTTCCAAATGAAACAATTGATTGTTCATATTTTGCTACTGATGTAATTGGAAAAAGAAGATATTTATTGGTGCTAAAAACATGAAAATTAAACATGGAAATATATATGGACGAAAAAAACAGTATATTTTGGCATTGAATGGACAGATGTTCAGAGTACTTAGGTCATCTTTAACAAGACACCAAAACACCAAATTTGGTGTAATTCCATCTTCAACAAAGCATCAAAATAGACATCATCCCACCAAACTTGGTGTGATGTGAATAGTATTACATCAAATTTGGATATTTTAAAATATATATTTTAATATATTTTAAAATACATATTTTAATATATTTCATTTAATAATATAATTAAATTGTCATAAAATTTATAATTAAATAAAGATATATTGTATTATTTATATTTTAAATTTATTTTCACATAATTAAATTTTTTTTTGTATTTTATATTTATTTTCAAATAAATTATTAAATGAGTATAATTATTTATCATTTACAAATAATAATAAAAATATAAATAATAATCTCGATGTGATAAAATAATTATTTAATAGTCACAAATAAAAAAATATTAAAAATTTTTAAAACTGAAAATATCAAATAATAATATATAATATTATTCTTGATGTAAAATTTGGTGTCATTGTTAGAGATGACAAAAAAATCTTGACACCAAAATACCAAATGATGTAATCTTAACCCTAAATTTGGTGTGGTTATTGGAAATCCCTTGAGTTGTTAATTTTCAATTGTCAAAAGGAATTGATTACTTGCAGAAGGTTATTTACAAATTCCACGTTATTGAAACTCAATATTCTCTTTTCTTTCTTTCCCAACACCTTCTATATTGTCTTCCGATAACATCCTCTATATGGTGAAGGTTTCTGCATAATTTATAAATGCTTATAAAAACAAATTTCTCGACAATTTCTGCATAATTTATTAGATCTTTATTTCAATTATTATTAAATTATTTATTTGTAACTACCTAAGACCATCTCCAATGGTTCACTCTATTTTTTACTCTAAAATAGAGTGACTCTATAATAGAGTTGTGATATATTCCAATGGTACTCTATTTTAGAGTGAAAAATAGAGTGATGAACAAACAAAAAACAACTTACTCTATATATAGAGTAAACCCATTTTTTACTCTATTATAGAGTGGAAAATAGAGTACCATTGGAGCATTTTTACTCTAAACTCTATTTTAGAGTGAAAAATAGAGTGGGGTTGGAGATGCCCTAAGGCAATATGGTGAGAGAAGGATCGCTGATACCTAAATTTTTATATTCAGTTATATGCTTTACAAAAATAATTATATTATTTCCAATTTAAGATACTTTTTAGACCCAACAAGACCAATTTAGATGCATGCGACAACAAGAAGAAATCAACTATATGAAACAAAAGTACTCGAATATTAGCTAGAGAGTTAGACTTCTTTTCTTTTGTTCTTTTAAACAAGAGTTGGACTTCGTCTAGAATTTTATACATGTGGTTAACTAATGTACACTATATAGCCACATAATACTAGTTATGTTTTTAGACCATCTCCAATGTATTTTGCTATTTTCACCTCTAAAATAGGGGAACTCTATAATAGAGGTGAGATATGCTCCAATGTATTCCTCTAAAATAGCAATCTCTAAAATATAGAGTAAAAAATAGATGAATGCTATTTTTTCCTCTATAAATAGAGGAAAAAATAGAGATCTCTATTATAGAGGAAGAAATAGAGGTGGGTTGGAGCAATTTCACCTCTAAATGCTATTATAGAAGTGAAAATAGCAATGGATTGAAGATGCTCTTACAACACACAAGTGAGCTATTGAATCTTTAATGTGTCCAATTTTATGTTAAAACATCCCCAACAAATAAAAGTTTTTGCTCAATCACTAACCGGTGTAAGAACATTAAAAATTATAAAAAGAGCAGTTATGTCGGTTTACACTTACATATCAGTGACATAATTATACATGATCGTGACTGTTTAAAAAACTAATATAAGACTCTTTGATTCGATGATAAAATGCGCCAATTAACCAATATGTTTAGTTTAAAGATTTTCTTATTCTGTTATGTAAATGTAAGACTAGTTAAAGATCTTTATTTTATTGCGTATATATGTTTTATGTTTAGCTGAGTTAACCAAATATGATTTCTCATTTGTTAAATCAAATAATATAGCGACATTCCAAGCCGAAAAGATATTTGATTGCACTTACGTGACATATCAGTGACGGTAGTTCAACAAGTATAAATTATCAACAGAAATTCGAATTTTAATAGCCACTAAACCACTACATAGGAATCAAGCAACTAACAACGGTTTTAATCATCACTACACGCATTATATGTACATAATAACCAGTATCGTAACTAGAATTCAATCTCGAAATATATACGGTCTATCTGTATAAATCTTATATTATACAGTCTAAACACACGCGAGTAGTTTAGTGGTGTCAACAATAACATATGTGTGTGATGAATTTGAATACATGTGATGGATACATCGGCAACAATAACACAAATTACTAGGTTAAATATTAAGGGGTTTTTGCCAAAACTAACTCACAACTTGATTTTAATCCCAAACTTATACCCAAACTTGAATCAAATGCAAAACTAACCTAAAAGCCTAGTGAAATTACAGTTCAGCCCCTTGTGACCAAACAAAAAAACAGAAGCCATTTTTACGAATATAGCCCCAGTAAATCGTCTGAGTCGTCTGAGATGTTGGAAGTCGTCTGGACGACTGAAGTGTAAGTCGTCTGGTACCAGTTTATTTTAAAAATAATTTATAAATCTTGTAAAAAAATATTTTGATGCGTGAAAAATAAAAATCAAGTAATTACAAACAGTTTTAAATGATATAAATTAAGATATGATAAAATTGATTTGTTTTGAAGATAGATGAGTGAAAGTAGTGAATCATGAAATACTTTGGTTTAGGAGTTTTGCAAACATATGTTGTAGTATTGTATGTATTGTTAGGGTTAGATTTTGGAAAACTAAAATGTTTTTTTCAAAAATTAGTTTTCACCTGTATGTGTTTATTTCTGAGTATAGTAAACACTTTTCAAGTTTGATTTGGCTTTATGAAGTGTTTAATTAGATAATTAAGTTTAGGGGTTATGTTTAGGGTGTGGACGACTTATATTTAAGTCATCTGTTGAATAATTTACCCGGACGACGTATATTTCAGTCATTCACATCGTACCGAACCTTTAATTTTACCAATGTACGTTTTAACCTAACCGGATCATTTTACTCGGACGACTTACATTTCAGTCGTCTGGTGAAGAAATTAAAACAGACGACTTACATAAAAGTCGTCCAAATATTCCCGCCTAAATTTTTTAAAAAAAAATTATTTTCCCGCTTAAATAATTTAAACCAGGCGACTTACTTGTAAGTCGTCTGGAAAGTCTTCTATTTTAGTTTCTCGCTAAAAATATTTAATTTCCCGCTAAAAATATTAAACTCTTCTGGACGACTTACATGTAAGTCGTCTGTTTTAATTTCTTCACCAGACGACTGAAATGTAAGTCGTCCAGGAAGTCGTCTGAGTCCAAAATATTTAACCTAATTAGATTTTTTGTCTCCCTATATAAAGAAAAATTTACACATTCTCTCTCCTCCTCTCAAATGGCTGCAACAAAAATGTAATGTTCATCATTCTAAAACTCTCCAACCTCTCTCTAATCTCTTTGACTTGAAAACACCAAACTTTATATGAATTTTTCAGTTTTGTCTCATGTATTTCTTAATAATCTATCTCTTTTGCAGGTTTTTAATCAAATGGTACTCATCTTCCACTAATTTAAAGTTAGATCTATTAATTTTAGATATGTATTTTTGTGTCTTCTATAAATGTAGATTTATCTAAACTTCCACTCATTTTCTCTATTTTTAAGTCATTTGAACGTTTTTGGATATGCAGGTTTTTCAGATCTGGATTTGATATGCAGGTTTTTCAGATCTGGAAGACTTTTGGGACGACTTACCTGTTAGTCGTCTGGAAGTCGTCTGGAAGTCGTCTGGACTTCTTGGAAATCTTCTGATAAAGTCGTCTGGACTTCCAGGAAGTCATCTGGATTTTTCTGAGCGTTTTGGTAAGTTCTTATGTCTGATTTTTCTTCATTTGGTAACTTCTTGTTTTATAAAGTTCTTACTTTTTTCCCAAACTAAAACTCTCCAAACCCACTCTAATCTCTTTGACTTGAAAACATCAAACTTTATATAAATTTTTCAGTTTTGTCTCATGTCTTTCTTACTAATCTATCTTTTTTGCAGGTTTTTAATTAGATGGTACTCATCTTCCACTAATTTAAAGGTAGATCTAATATTTTTAGATATGTATTTTTGTGTGTTCTGAAAAAGGTAGATTTATCTAATCTTCCACTCACTTTTTTCTGTTTTTAAGCCATTTGAACGTTTTTGAATATGCAGGTTTTTCAGATCTGGATTTAATATGCAGGTTTTTTATATCTGGAAGACTTCTGGGACGACTTACCTGTTAGTCGTCTGGAAGTCGTCTGGAAATCGTCTGGACTTCCTAAAAGTCGTCTGGACTTCCTGTAAAGTCGTCTGGAAGTCGTCTGAACTTCCTTAAAGTCTTCTGACAAAGTCGCCTGAACTTCCTGGAAGTCGTCTGGACTTCTTAGAAGTCGTCTTGACTTTTTATAAGTCGTCTGGTCTTGTCTACTCAAGTGGAATCCAAGCTTGTCTTTGTAGAGGAATGATCTATAATAGTTTTGTTTGTGGTCTGTTTTGTGAATTGCATGTCTACTCTTTTAGTTGTGAATTTTTTGTAAAATCAGTAATAATGTTTTCCAAGATGTATTAAATGTGCTAACAATGTGTTTACACATTTACAAATCAATGAAATAATAGACTTCAGTAGCCTTTTTCTTATTTTTGGATCTTTCATATGCAATAATAAACTCCAATGGCCTTTTTCTCATCTTAATAAACAAGAATGTTGGTAGCTTCATATTGATACAACATTTTAAGAAGCATTTAACCCTTCTTCCAACTCATAACAATAGTCATCATTATTGTCTATAACAATAATACTTAAGAGATGGAAACAAACAATAGTAACTAGTCAAAGCATATCATATTTTTTTATAAGTTGGTGTTGAAAAACTTAGTCAAATTTAGTAAAACTAAGGGAGAGAACATATTTTGTAAATATGAGTTACATATCTTGAAGTTACTTATCACTCTTAAAAATACAAGTTATTCAAAAACTAACGTAGAAGACTTAAAAACTAGCGGAGAAGACGCGGACGACTTCAATCTAAGTTGTCTAGACGACTAAACTATACGTCGTCTGGTCAACGCAGAGGTTATTTTTGCAATTGACTTTGAAATATGTTATTTCGGACGACTGAAAGTTAAGTCGTCTACTATTGTTTGGTTAAAAAAAACTCCAAAAAAGCTAGACGACTTACATTTCAGTCGTCAGAGGTTAGTTTTGCATTTGACTGGATTATTTCAGAAGTTTGACTTTTTGGACGACTTACATTTCAGTCGTCTAGTGAAAATTAAGATAATAATATTTTTTTAAAAGTAGACGACTTACAGTTAAGTCGTCATAGGTTAGTTTTGCAATTGAAAAAAAAAACTTCAAGATTTAATTATATACAGACGACTTATAATTCAGTCGTCCACGAGACGACTGAAATGTAAGTCGTCCAGGATTTACCAGGTTTGACCAGAATCTCAGAAAAAAATCCTGGACGACTTACAATTAAGTCGTCTGGTGGACGACTGAATTATAAGTCGTCTGTGTATAATTAAATCTTGAAGTTTTTTTTTCAATTGCAAAACTAACCTATGACTACTTAATTGTAAGTCGTTTACTTTTAAAAAATATTATTATTTTAATTTTCGCCAGACGACTGAAATGTAAGTCGTCTGGGGAAGTCAAACTTCTGAAATTATCCAGTCAAATGCAAAACTAACCTATGACGACTGAAATGTAAGTCGTCTAGGTTCTTTGGAAATTTTTTTGAAACCAAACAATAGTAGACGACTTAACTTTCAGTCGTCTCAAGTTACAGATTTCAAAGTCAATTGCAAAAATAACCTCTGCGTTGACCAGACGACTTCCAGGTAAGTCGTCTACAGCCAGACGACTTCCAGGTAAGTCGTCTACAGCCAGACGACTTCCCAAGTAAGTCGTCTGATGAACAGATCTGGAAAAAAACTCGATGTCATACCTTAAATTGGTGAGATAAGTTCCTTAGCATACATAAGGCTTCTCCAAGCACACATAATCACAAACGAAAGTCACCCACCCTGAATCGTTAGCTTCTATGACTCTATGAACCATAAAAATTTTAGAATCAAAATCTTGGGTTTTTTTAGCTCATTGTGGAGAGAAAGTGAGAGATATGTTGTGTTTAGTTCACAAGAATGAAAAAAGAAGAAGGGTAAATCAATTTTGGGAGCATTAAAAGCTTCAAATTGGTTGTTCATGGTGGTTGTGGTATTGATGACAATAACAATCTTGTAATTACTTGAAGATGATGAGGGTGAGAGAGTAAAGATGTTATTTTTGAAAAAAAAAAAAATTGATGGCATTTTCGTAAATTATATGAACTTGTGGGGTGAATAGGGCAAAACCAATTTTCAAAAAAAAGGGAAGTTAGTTTTGTGTTTGACTTTAAGTTCTAGGTCAATTTTGCAAAAAGCCCAAATATTAACTACAATAATCAAGTGTAGTTTTTATTTATCTCTGGCCAAATAATATCAACATACAAAACTATAGTTCTACGATTAGCAAAAGAAGATGTAGCTAAAAACAATTATGGATTGTAACCAAAATAAAATTTGCGCGTGTTGGTATAAGATAATCTTCCATCTTTGTCAAAAAAAGAAGAAGATAATCTTTCAGCAGGAATTACATGCAAGAAACATAGATTAGACCGTACTTGCAAGTTGCCAGCATATAAAGCCAGAGTACCAAAAACATGACTATACATATTTTTTTTCTCGATTCTCATTTCTTAGCCTCCAGTCACTAGCATCATCACCATTTCAAAAATTAAGACTCATGACTTCATGAGCGTCGACTCTTTCTTTAGGACGGTAAGCTGGACTCGCCTTTTTGGCTTTCAGTTTGGAACTTATCATCAAGAATCTATAGAACCTGCTGCGTCCAAAGAAAAATACTACGAGGTCAATAAAAGAGTCAACATAATATGTACCACTAACGATTAGAAAGACAAGAAATTCAAATGCCACTATAGTTTTACTACATCACAAGCAATAGGCGGCAATCAGAACACCCACAAGAGAGATTGAGATGAGAACGTCAACTAACAAAACTCTTCGACCTCCATTAAAACGCAGCCGGATGTTTTCCACTGCAACCAATAGCCATGAAACTGCTCGCATCAACGGGGCAAGATTAGGGTTATGGTGTAGTATAACTCATCAAAAAGTTATAATCGTGGCCGTACAACATCTTCCAGTAGATATATGCATCATAATATAAAACTAAACCTCTCTATCGGTTTTAGATGATAATATTTACACTAAATAAAGAGAGGGATTATGTTTGCTCTCCTCTATTTTGTTGTTTTCTCTTTTGTGTTTGGTTGTGGTCCAGTTAGGTCGGTAAAGACAACATTTAATCTGGTTTTGAAAGAAATAATCAAACTAACATAAATTTTTTTTTACAAAGAACGCTGCTCTATTTAAAATGTACTATAAAACTAAATCTGAATCATCTGTGTTTCCATCTTCAACGACTTGCAAACTAACATAATATTTCCACTAAGAATATATAAATATGTGTATTCTGTATAGAGATACTATGTGAGTTATTAAGGATTATACTGTATTCAACTAACGGATATGGATCTATTTGAATACACAATCAGGGTTGGATCCTCTAACAATTTATAGGAGAGAAAGAAATCAATGGAAAGGAGGTTCTCAAGTAATCGACCAACAAGTTCATTTAACACGACACAGCTACTCAACGTCTGAGATGATCAAACATGTAGTTTTTGGGGCATGTAACTGTGTTTATGTAAAAAAAAAATTCACAAATTTAGAGGCCTATTTATTTTTGAAATCTATTTATATATAATTTTTTCAAAAAAATTAGGGGTATGTGGAAAATGTTTCATTTAGCATTTAGCATGCTCTGGCCGCTTTGTCTTCTAATGATTTGAAAGGTGAGTTATTGAGGATAAAAAAATAACAGATTTTTCAAACTTAGGATTCAAAAGACTACATATAGTGTAAAATGTCTAAAACTCATGTCATTCTTTTAAAGACTATTCATATCAAATGTTACATACTAAAGAATTCAGAGTTTTCTCATATTATGCATGTGTATTTTAGATTATATGCATGTGTTAGTGTTACAACACGAATCCGTATCAGAACTTTCTATTTTTGGCAGCGATGGCTTCGTTCCCGGTTTGCTCAGATTTCTCTTCTAAGATTATTGATCCAACAATTAATTGATCATGTTCTTAGATTCTCGTTTCGCTCGGCCTCTAATATTTTTGTTAGGCTAGTTTCTCATTTTTTTTCTCCTTGGTTATTGTAGTGTGTGATAAATGATAATGGTCTGTTGTTCTTTTCCTTTCGCGTTCAAAACCGCTTTAAGGTCCACTTTCGTAAATTGTTGGTTTATCATTTTCCGTCTGATTAGGGTCACGTCTGAATAAAAATAATAATTCATTTTGACTACCTTTTTTTCTTTGCCATCTAATATATTGCTGTCATACATCTAAAAACTTTACAACGTTTCATACAATGATAAACCAACCGATGGGATCAAACAAGGTAATATATATAGCCATCAAAAGACTTGAGAACACGGCCACCTTGGTGCACCTCTAGCAACATAGGATTGAAACCTGAAGTCCATTAATGCAGTAGCAGCTATAAGGCGAGCTCTTCTGTTAGCTTCGTATGATTCAAAGAACACATTTTGACTACCTATTTTATTACCTTTTAAACAAAATGATAAGATTTAAAAAAAAAAAAAAAAAAAAACAAAATGAAAAGATTTAAGTTCTAAAATTGGTTCTCAATTAGATAAATATAAGAATGGCCTATAGATTTTATTAAATTGGTTCGGTTAAATCTACATTATAATAGGGCAGTTGCATCACTCATAATACGACACGTCAACAAGTGGTCCCCATTTTTAAAAAGTGAAAAAATATCAAGCATATGGTTCGAACCCGAGTTACTGTGATATAAACATCAACATTTATACCACTAGACTAAATGATACTTTGTACATTGAGACCAAATCTAATATATCTTTATGAAGGTCATCTGTTTTATTTTTTAATGGGCCTATGTAAAAACATTCCATCGACCAAGTTATCATTCAAGCCCACCAATATTGATAATTAGCAAATTACGGGTTGTCATCACTCTTGCCCCTCTGTCAATCATGCTGACGTTCCGTATGAACCCTAATTTAGAGCTTCAGGAGTTCACCTAGCCTTTGCTCAAAAAAAAAGAAGAGTTCACCCAGTCTCCGTCACATCTATCATCACTTCTAATAAAGGTATTCACTATGTTGAACTAAGCATAGTTTTCCCACTTATGCCGTTTCAGGTATTAATCGGCCCACTAATATAAATATGTGGCAAATAACGCTATTTTCACTCTCTATCTTCACTTTCCAGTTATGCCTTATGTTGATTTTCTCAGCGATGTCGCGAAACTTCTTTTCCATGAGCTCGATGAGATACTGTGATGTTTTATTGGAATAATAATTTCATGTATTATGTGGTTATGCTGATGTATCGTATCAGATGGAGAACATATTGGAATTTCTAGGCTAGAACAAGTTTTAGTTGATCACAAGACTGACCTAAAGCAATATTCTTTGAGTTTACTCCAGACCTATATATTAACTTCAGGTTAGAATTTTTGTCATATAAGTTTGTATAGGTTAGCAGTTTCGATTATATGTTTTCCCGATTATGATTGAATCCTACTTTTGTTTTTCTTTCCTTGTTTAGGTAAATATCTTTGCCAAGGCTGATGACCTTCAGAATCAGGCTCAACCTCTTGAAGATTTTGCAAGAAGGCTTAAACCGAAGGTATTTAGTAAATGTTGAATCTTGTCAGAAAGATTTAGTTCTTTGATTTCGTCTTCATGTGTATATTTTTACGTGCAGCTTATGTTTATATTTGGGACCCTATATTAACTAAGATTAACAAACCGACGAAATCTGTAGGAAAAAGTGTGGTGATTGTGGTAGGAAAGACTTTTGATCAGTTGGTATCAAACTGTCCTGATAATGTTCATCTTGAGGTAAGTAAAACCAAAAGACCACTCTACTAAACGAAAGATTTTATTAATTGAAACCGAGATAAAAACTCATGGATCGTGTGGGGGAAACTAAAAACAGGTACATAAACCATGTTGTTTAATTGTGAGGCACTGAGAAGCATATGTCGTGAAGTTGGCTAAGCATTTCAAAGGCTTTGAGAATTTTATTTGTAAGAATTTATGTATCAGAAAATGAGCAGCCTAAACTACATGTGAATTAAATCTTACCTAAAACCAAGATAGGTGATTCCCAAATCATGACCCGATCTTTGTTAATGATAGGTTAATGATTATCTGACGACATTTCTCTACAAATTTAGTAGAAATGAGAAGCAGAATAACCCTTTTCATAGAGCTTCACTAGCTCAAGCCCTTTTCGCTTTCACTACTTTTTGGTGTATCTTAACAAGTCTGATTTACAGTTAAAGCTATTAATTAAATTGAGCTCCCAGGACATGACTGTATTCATCAACGAAAATTTAAAACCAAAAGATGGTACTGTGAAGGATGAATTGTAGTCAAAGGAAATGTAGACATAGGAAGAGACAAAATTATTTTAATGTGACATTACATGATTCTAATATTCTAATTAACATTCACACCGTTTTGACCTCCGGCTCAGAGCTGTACGCAGGTACCTGCAATTTATTCATAGGAAAAGATTAAGATAAGACTAGAAGAACATAAAGTTATACGGTACAAAACTTAACATATTAATCATATATGTGCCATCAATATATGAAAAGGAATTACAAATACCAAAAAACGTACAAAACACAAATATAACACATACAAATAGTATGACCTTGCAAGTACATGCAAATTATAAAACAATTTAAGGCGTATAGACGCAAACTGTATATATCATGCACTTATAACTAAATGACATAGAAAACCCACTAACCCCGCGCTTGCGCGAGGTGAAAACCATCTAGTATATCAAAGTGACTGAGAAGATATAAGACCATTTTTAACCATAGCACCTCTAACGGGTTGTTTAATCAGTTTTTTACTAATATATGATTAAGCACCCCTCAAGCACCACTTCTTCAACAGCTTAATTAAGCACCCCTCAAGTAGCACTTCTTATTTTATTATGTACTAGATTAAGATCCGCGTCTTGCGCAGGATGAATATTATAAATAAATTATTTTTAAGTATTATATATTTTTTACATATTATGAAATAATAAATATATATTGAGTAATTAAAAATTTAATAACTATTACGTATTTAATTAAATTGGTACAAATACTTAAATAAATTTTATTTATCAAGATAAACACTTTTTTCTATTTTATATGTTATAAAATTAAGTTTAAAATATTAACATAGATATATAGTATATTTTTAATATTGACATCTGTTAAAAAAATATTTTATACTCATATTATTTTTGATCGTTTGTATTTCTTTATAACAAAAATTTTAAATCAATGATAACAATAAACAATTTATGGGATGTTTAATAGTTTTAGTAATTTATAATTTTAAAAACATTCAATGCAAAGTTTAAAATCTAAATATTAAGTTGTCAATAATTTTTCAAAATGTTTATCAAAAATTTCACATCAAATTCGAAATTAAAATACTTATGTATTTTATATGGCATATACTTTATTTAAAAAAAAAATTAATATGCATATATATAATATTTATTAAATGAGACTTTCTACTTATGCAATTTCGTAATTATATATATCTTATTATAACATAAATTTTAAACCATGGATCACAAAAATTTGAGTGTGAGATTTTTAACAACTTTAGTCATTTATATTCGTTTTTTAGAATTCAAAACATAACATATACGAAAAAAATCTTGATTTTTATTATATAGTTAATGTGGTTGTTTAATTTATTTTAAAATAAATTAAAAATGATAAAGAATAGACTGATTTTTATCAAATCTTTATTATTCAAAATCATTAATTGTCATATATACTTTAGCTACATTAGGTAATTCCGTGATTTTTATTTAAGGAAACAATGAAGAACATTTATGAT
The DNA here is from genome assembly GCF_000309985.2 of Brassica rapa. Taxonomy (NCBI): domain Eukaryota; kingdom Viridiplantae; phylum Streptophyta; class Magnoliopsida; order Brassicales; family Brassicaceae; genus Brassica; species Brassica rapa. The sequence goes on along the minus strand of NC_024803.2, from coordinate 15,829,281 downwards.
TAATTTATGGTTAATTTAATAAAAAGCTTATTATATATTTATATGGACCAACATATTTTTCTAAGGATTCTAAGAATGATTGTGGTGATGACATGTGGCTACAAAAATATGTTGTAATGATTCTCTTTTAATATATAGGAGATTCTGTTTTTTGGTTAAATCCATAAATTAATATATAGGAGATTTTCTTTTTTTGTTAAATCCAAAAACTATTAAGTACCCCAGTTAATGGTGCTCTAAGAAGCTTATTAATGTACTACAAGTGCGGCCCATAAAAGAGAGATAAAAGCACGAGAGAAAGAGTAGAAGAAGTAGTTGAAAAAGCAAAGTTTCGGAAGTTCCCCAGAGAAATCGAGTTACTACTAATGACGACGACGCAATCAGCAAGTAGGATCGAGAAAGTGGTCGTTCATCCACTCGTCTTGCGCAATATCGTCGACAATCACAACCGCATGATCGCTAAGGACTCGGGAAAGCGTGTTGTCGGTGTTCTTCTCGGCAGTAGAAGCTCCCGTGGTATCGTTGGTGTCACCAACAGCTACGCAGGTTCGCCTCATCTCCCTATCGTCGTTGGTGTTTTATGCGTATTAGTGAGATGTATATGTATGACAGAAATTTAGTGTTAAGGGACAAAAATTTTAGGTTGTATTTGAGTTTGCATATCTCTAGACACTGTTGCTTTCATATGACGTTTGGTATATTGTTTTGTAGTGCCCTTCGAGGAGGATGGCAAAGACCCAAGTATCTGGTCTTTTGATCGCGACCACCATGAGTACATGTTGCGCATGTTCAAGGGCCTTAATGGTACTTGTCAGAAACCTGTAGCTTTGATTATATATATTATGATCATGTTTTTGACAAAAAGGAAAACTCTTTTTCAGACAAGGAGGATGTGGTCGGTTGGTACAGCACATGCCCCAACCTCAGAGAAAATGATTTGGCTGTTCACGCTTCTATCTTTAGGAGGTCGGGTCTGATTTTTTAAGTTACACCAGAGCCTTGTTTTACTTTCAATTAATACAACTTTCGTTTTACTTTTACTACTGCAGCTGCAGCTATGTTCTCAATCCAGTTGTGTTGGTCACTATTGACGTCCAGCCTCATCAACTTGGAACTCCCACAAAAGCTTACTATGCAGTGAAGGAAGCCTTCGTCCCTGTGTCTACAGAAATTGCTCCTCCTGAAGTCGAGGAGATCGGTACGTCCAAGCCTGTCTTTTGGTTAATTGTATCTGAGCGAGAGGAGTCTTCTCACACGTCCATGGTTAAATTTATTCTTGATTTCTAACAGGCCGGAGTATCCTGGTGACTGAGATGACTCCGGGTGGTGATAATGGCTTGGTTGATAGTATCGAAGCTTACTACCTGTGTCTCCAAAACAAGGTTAGTTTTAGCGTTTCAGGATATGACACTTCGCTTGATGCTCTTGACCTTGTTAGCTGTTTGGAGAAGCACTTTCAGTCTTGTGGTTTCGTGGAGACCATTCAGGTGCCGAGACACCCGGTCACTAATGCAATTACCGACAGGTTTGTTTTCAGCTTTCTTACTCTAGTTTTTTAAAGTTTAAAAATATGCTAACAATTTGTCTGTTTTTTTTTTCCATGATTGATAAATAGATGTACTACTGTGACTCTCAGCGGAGAAGGGGCAACAGAGAAGGCATTGGCACTCAACGGAAGTGATGTGGGAGGATGGATAGTTTCTGTCACCCTTTTACCACCTGAGATTAGTGAGATGGCTTCTGGGATGAGTGCTCGTGAATATGCACTTCGTTACGTCGCCGGGACCCTGTCCATGTAGCCGCTTCTCCCAGCTTCACTCTCAGTTAGAGAAGTCAAATGGGCGGGTTGGGCCTATTTGGACGTGTCTTTTTACTGGACAGCACCCGACTATGTCCAAATAAGATCATAACCAAAAAAAATCATGATAAGTTGGGTTATCTATAGAGTCTAGACGTCCATTTAGTATAAATAACTTAATTTTTATTGTAAAAGATAGAAATATACTAAATTTCATATATATTATAGAATTAAACTTTATTATTTTGCAATTTGAATTTTTACGAGGAAATGTGATTTTGAGATTTTTGTGATTTTGGTGAAAATATGATTTTCAGTTTCTGGAAAACGTGATTTTGCGGTTTTGACCGAGAAAATGTAATTTTAACGGAAAATTATGATTTTGAAGTTTTAGCGGAAAACATGATTTTATGATTTTGATGAAGAAAATATAATTTTTACGGGAAAATATGATTTTCGGTTTTGGCGAAAACTCGATTTTATGATTTTGGTAAGACAAATTAAAATTATAATTTTTTTCCTAATTTTCTAAACCTAGATATTTTAGCTATTTGGGCTGCCCAATATTGATATAGTCTTGCCCAATTTTGTCCATGAGCCCAATTTAACTAGTCCATTTAAACCCATTTAAATTTGGTTTAATATGGACGTGTCTATATTAACCCATAATAATTTAGACATGGCCAACCATAGACAAACATCCCTACTCTCAGCTCAGTCAGTACTATCTACATTTCGTTTTTCTGTTTTCCATTCTGCATTGTCTATTTTCTTTTGTCTGCATTTTAGACAAAGCATTTTTCCTGGTTTTTGCTGGATTTACTATCTTTCTAGTAGGCCTGGGCATTCGGTGGCCCATTCGGGTTTCGGGTCGGGTGCAATCGGGTGTCGGGTTTTCGGTTCTCCCATAAACAGCTCCATTCGGATCTTTTAAAAGTTCGGATCGGTTTCGGTGTGGTTTTTATCGGGTTCGGTGCGGGTTTTGCACCATACCAAAGAACCAGTTGTACCCGATTAACACTTCGGGTGTCGGATCTTAATCGGGTTTTGGGTTAAGAAACACTAAATTGTACTAGGTTTAACACTAATTACTTGCTAAAAAGAGCTAAGACATTCTCTTTGTAGTCTTGTGCATCAAGAAAGGTTCAAACGAGCTAAATAGAAACTAAGACATTCTCTTTGTAGTCTTGTGCATCAAGACATAAATGTATACAAGGAGTCAACTATGAAACACAAAGTCACAAACGTAAAAACCAAACATATAATTTTATTGAATCTAAAACCAAATAAAAGTCAGAATTATTGGAAAAAAAAACGAAACAAGATTCATGATCCAAAACCAAAGAAAAACCAACATTGTTCAATGAACTGAAAAAAAACTAAAACTTTCAAACTTGAAACTTCAATCTTCAACCATCAAACTTCAAAACCAAGACTTCAATCACCAAGGTTGTGAACCTCAAACTCTGACAAAAGAACAGTATACAAAAGAATTAGTAAGAGAACACATATACAAATTTTAAAGGCGATAACTTAAGTAGAAGAAACATACCTTTCTCAAGTTTATCAAGCTGTTCAACTTCGGCAAGAATTTGTTCATTTGTGATGATCCTTTCAGTGAGTTTAATATCAGCATGCATCCATTGCTCACTACACAGAAGAACCTCTATCATGAAGTGAGTTAAGCAGCTTCTGTGCGGTTCTAATATTCTGCCAGTTGTGCTAAATGCACTCTCTGAAGCCACTGATGAAATCTGCATAGCAAGGAGATCTCTGGCCATTTCTGCAAGAACCGGATACTTGATTTTGTGCACTCTCCACCATGACAGAATGTCAAACTCAATTCCCGGTAAGAGTTTAGGAGTCTCAACAGCTTCCTTCAAGTAAACCTCAAGTTCATCCCTTGTGTCCTCACCTTTTTCAGCTACAAGTTCCTTGTACACAGCATCCATCCTTTCATACCCAAAAGCATCAACGACCAGTTCCATTCTTTCTGATGCTTGCTCCTGAGACTCTGGAACAGGGACTCTAGACGCTTGAGTTGACTGCGCTGGCTGGCCAGAAGACTCTCTAAAACGCAAGTTATACTCCTTGAACATGCTCTGGAGAAGATCAATCACTGATCCTAGCATTTCCTTAGCCTCATAACTGTCTTTCCCATACAGTTTCTCAAAACATAGCTTAGCAAAATGCATCTTATTCCTAGGATCAAAGACTGTCGCTAGGATCAACATTTTATTAAGACCCTTGATACCTTCCCAGTACTTCAAAAACTTCTTCAACATATCAGATGCTGTCAACTTCAACTCAGAATCTAAGCTATTTGCTAAACTAGTGAGATTTCTCTCAATTGTCACTATCTCACCATAGCATTTGTATGCATTGACCTTAGATGAGGCAGAGACAATCAAAGTGCTGTTGTAGAAGATGACCAAAAACCGAATCAGCTTCTCAACGCCACTCCAGTCGCTAGCAGCAGGTGGTCCACACCTCTTAACCCCATTTTCTACTTCCAAGAAGTAGTCATTGTACATCCTATCCTCTGCTTCCATCTTATCAAATGCTACCTTAAACTGTAATGCTCTAGATAGCATAAGAAAAGTTGAATTCCACCTAGTCTTTACATCCAAAGGCAAGCTACCACGAGTCATCTTACCAGTTGTGACTCTTTGATCAAAAGCATTGACCCTACTGGTAGATGACCGAACATATTGAACCGCATTTCTGATAGCTAATACATTATCGCCTAAATCACACAATCCCTCCTTAGCAATCAAATTTATAATATGCGCAGCACACCTCATGTGTAAATAATTTCCATCTAAGACTAAAGCATCAGGGGAAATTGAGCTAAAGACACTATGGAACCTCCCTAAAGCAGAAGTATTGGCAGTTGCATTATCTACTGTGATGCAGAACAGTTTCTTAATTCCCCAGTCTTCTAAACAGGCTAAAAGAACATTAGCAATGGTCTGACCTTTGTGATCAATGACGTACTTGAAGCCAATGATTAATTTCCTCAGCTGCCACAATTCGTCAATGAAATGTGCTGTGATAACCATGTAACTTGCTCCTGATATGCATGAAACACATAATAAAAATGTATTAAAATGTATGTAGAGTAAGTTCAAATATCAGTAAGTTCAAAGAGTATCAAAACGTATGTCTTACCTGTCACTTGAGCAGTCCAAATATCAGTGGTAAGGGAAACCCTTTGTTTGCTTCTGCAGAGTAAGTTCTTCAATGCCGCTTTCTTCATCACAAACATCTGCACAATATTCCTGGTCGCAGTCCTTCTTGAGTGAGGCTTCCAGAGGTTAACCTTGCAATTTAAAAGAGTAAAACAATAAGTAATTTGAGATGACTTTAAAACGAGAATTAGAAATGCAAAATTATACAAGGTTACCTTATCGCAGAAGTGTTTGAAAACGGTACTTTCAATGAATGAAAGTGGCAACTCTGCTGACACCACCAACTCATTACACGCTTCTTTGAAAACATCCTCAGAAACTTTAGATGGCTTCAGATTTCTTTCATTACCAATCTGTTGTTGATTCGTTTTCTGACCAATTAAGAACGACTGGTGTTCTTTGCAAATTTGCAGATGCTGCTTCAGGTTCGACGTTCCTGACTTGGATGCACATGAAAATATCTTGTGGCAATGGTGACATACACACTTGTCTCGGGTCTCTTTGGTTCTTGTGAAATGCTCCCACACACGAGACCTTGGCACAACCAACTTCTTCACCTTATTCGCCTGAGAGGATGATCCAGATGCGGCATTCGCATTAGCACTTGTCTCTTGGTACTCTTGGTCTTCACATTGCATATCAACCTCGGTTTGTTGGTTATCGAAAGCTGAGGATGTCATCTGCAAAAAAAAAAAAATTATTAGCTTTACAGATGAGATTGAAAACAATGGAAGAAATGAAGAATTAATATTAGTCTTTTGCGGTTAACATATATCAAAATCATAAACGATGAAGAACTAAGATCATAAACGATGAAGTGAAGAAGTGAAGTGAAGAACTAATATTGAAGAACTAACAAGAAGAACTAACGATGAAGAACTAAGATAAAAGAACTAACATCACAAGGCTTAATACTTATTACACAAACTACACTAAGAATAATAAGGTACAAAACGCTTTAAGACTCATCAAAATCATAAACGACAACTCAAGCTTCATATCTAAGTCTTTCAAACTTAAGACTAAAAAGCACAAGCTTTGAACCTGAATCTAAAATTGAAAAGAAAGATACATGATTTAAAGAAAACTAAGTACCTCGGATTGATTACTTTCTGCTTAAAGAGGTGGAATAGCTTGTGAAGTCTAACGATACGCATCAACATATATACGAGATGGACAAAGGGTTCCATCGATTTTTCGGGTTATGGAAAGGATTTCGGAAAGAATATACGGAAGTTGAGATTTCGGAAAGGTTTGGTTGTGATTTTCGCAAAGGATCTTGCGTATCTTGGTGTAATCGAAAGAGGGAAACAAAAGGGGGCTAGGGTTGTGTCTGAATGTCTCGATGATCTTCGGGTTTCGGAGGTAATCAAATGGTTCTCGGTTTTCAACCGAACCGAACCGACCACCATTACACCACGAAAACTCAAACCGTTTGATTTATTTAGAAGATCCGATACCGAACCAAACCGGTTTTATCGGATCGGTTTCAATGCGGTTGTTCGGTTCTCGGGTTATCTGCCCAGGCCTACTTTCTAGCATAAGAATATATGTCAGACTTTTACCGGATCTTTACTATCCTAAACCATGCATCTTAATCATCCCTAATAAGTAATAGTCGTAAATTAATTATCGTTGTTACACTCTTTTTCTTCATCATCTGACACTTTGCTCATTGCTTGTTATGTGGTCAACTGTCCCTTGATGAGTACCTACGGTAGTAACATTGGCCAGTGCATGGTTTATTTAAAATTTTATGCAATTAAGGAATGCGAGGAGAATCTTGTATTACAAATTATATGGCTTGTCGCAAGTTTTCATGAATCTTAAAATCTCTGATGATAACGTACCGTAGTTACCCACCCTGATATGATATGATATGATATTGGACTTAAAAGAAGAGAAATTGCCACAAATAACACATTTATAGTACCACTTTTCATGTTTACACTAATCATTTTTATATTCATTTTTAATAAAGGGTAAAAAATAATTATACCCTTAGAGTTAACTAATCTAGACTTAGAGTTTAGAATTGAGGGGTGGGGTAGGGTTTTTGGAATGTGAAATTTAGGATTCTAATAATAAATATATAAATAAATACTTAAAAAATATATAAAAAATTTTTAAAAATAGTTTCAAACATAATTTTCGTTTTTCAAAAAGTAATTTAAAAAAATATAAAAAAAATCGAAAAAAAAAATTTCAAAATTTTTTTTATAAAAAGTTCGAATTTGAAAAAGTATAATTCGAAAACATAAATTTTTTTTTCCTTTTTTATTTTTTTTTATATTTTTTTGTTTTATTTTTTTTTCCTTTATTTTTTTATTATTTTTTTTATTTTATTTTATTTAAATAATAATTTATTATATATATAAATAACAAGGGTATAAAAGTCTTTTGCCACTTAATGAATAAGGTATTTTTGAAAATGTCTCCTTAGTGGTGGTAAAATACCATAAAAATGGTAAACATATAATTTCCCCTTAAAAGAACAACATAAACAAAAATAATTATGTGCGCAAAAAAAGAAGAAGGTAAATACTCCATAAACAAGTTTAGAAGATTTTTATTACATAATGTTGAGGGTTAAATTAACAGAAATTGGAATAATTTGCGTAACAAAAACGAAAGGAATGAATAAAATTCAATAGTATATAAATATGAAGTCATGAGTCTGTAAATGCTTGCTGTAAAAAAAAAGTATACAAATATGAAGAAAAAGTACTTATATGAAAATTTTGTTGCATTTTCCCTAAACTTTGTTGGAAAATGGTAATGTTTAGAGGTTGATTGTTTGTAGTTTTTGGATTAGTTTTTGGTTTTTGTTTTTTTCAAAATCCATTTTTTACCCAATCAAGATTTTCAAAGAATGGATTCCCTAAAATGTAGAGAAACTAGTTTTTTTTCTTTCAAATAACTGTTTTCTTAACACAAAAACCAAAAACAAGTTTTCATGGGTTTTTGACTACTAAAACCTTATTTTTGTAGTTATTAGCATTTTTATTTATTTATCCTATATTAATGGGTAAATATAGAAAAAACAAATAATTTTAATGTTAAGCATCAATTTTATACCTACGCTAATTGTAACTAAAATTAAATGTAATAAAATTGTGAATGATACTCTATCTAATAAAAATCGATCTTTTTATAATAAATTGATCTTCATAATTTTTTTTGCTTTACTATAGTGAACTACACGATAACTCATATACAATTTTAAACTTATCAATAAAATAAATTTAATTATAAAAAATTAACTATTAAAATAATGCATAAATATTATTGTTAATCAATTTTGTATTATTTAGAAAAATTAATTTTCATCATTTTACTATTTCATGTCTATAAACTATAAGACTTTATAATCAATATAATTATTATTTTTTTAAAGATTTATTTTCAAAATTTTAAAATTTTAGATCTCACCTTCAAAATCCTATCCCTTAATCATAAACCCAAAGTCTAAGATTTTTTTAACCCTAAAACTATATGCGTATATTTATACTTCAGTAAAAAAAATTGGTCAATTTTTTTATCAGTGTTTTTTTTGTAAAAATAAACTAAAAATGTACTCTAGGAAATTCTTCTAAAAAGGTATAATCTTTATACTTTTAATGGGTTTATTTTCTGTAAAATTGTATGGGAAGAGAATATTTGTTACTCAGATCAGATAACTGGAACAAGGACATGAGGAATACGAGAAAGCTGGCGACGAGGGCCACGAGAGCACGTGTCTATCCACGTGAGGTTGTCTATGTTTTCTTTTTTTGGGTTAAAAGGCTGTCTTAGTCTATGCGTACAAATTACCCTGTTATTAAGATGTTTGTACAAAATTAAGATGTTGATATTAACATGTTTGTACAAATTACCCGGTTACTATTAGTTTGTCAAGTTTCGTTAACGAACTATTTGATTACCAGTGACATGACGGCCTCTTTGAGGCAATCCAAAGTGGTTATGATCCTACGTTTATAATGTTGATAACAAAAAAAAAAGACATTTACGTTCGTTCAGTTGTTGCGGTCTTTGGTTTTGTCCACAGTTGTCCTTCAGTTCTTCCATATGTTTTGCGTGTTAGTTTCGGCCTTTCATTTGATTTCAAGATTGGTTTGGTTTGGTTTTGCTTAGTTTTTCTTTTTAAACATTTAGTTTTTTTTTTTTGTAAAATTTTCGATTTTTTATTCCATTTTTCTAGCTATGTAATTTTACTATGTGTGTTTCTTTGGTTATAATCTCTTAATTATTTATACAACGGTTTTTTTTTTGCGAACTTACAACGGTTTTTTTGGTTCAAAATATAAACTTGTTTGCGGGGGTTCTAAGTTTAAACATGTTTGTAAAACAATAAAGCACTAGGTAGTAATCCGCGCTTTGCGCGGCATGCGATATCTATATCATTCTTAATTATAAAGATTTATAATTTTGTATAACATAAGGTGTATCTTAAATCCACGGTGCTTAACGAATAAATGGATGATAATATGTGGAACATGGAGTCTATGACTTGAGTTAATTTTGACTTCATGTTGATTTACATGTTAACAATTCGACAATCACTGTCATTAGACATGTTTTTTTTTATAAACCGAAGTATATAACTTGTCTTAGATGTTAATAAAATTTTTAAATATAGGTCAGAACACTCAAAATATGATTATCTCGGGGGATAAGGAAAATATATAGCCAAACTCTAACCCTGTGTAATTTAAAAAATATAGTACTCGAAATGAAAAAAACAACATTAAAGCATAAAACAACTGAAGGTTATCCGACTCTTTAAAACATAAAGAAAATAGTGTTTAATAAAAAAAACCAAAATAACATTAAACTTCCGTAAAATAGTAAATCAAGTCTTTAACTCTCTTGAAGTTGAATCAAATACCACGGAATGGAATCTTGAAAGTAAAAAAAAACATCAATACTATCAACATATATTGGTTATCAGAATTGAATTGTCATAAAAAAATTCTTGAGATCATTATAAACTCACATTGATTTGTAGTATTTTATTTGAAAAATCTCAGGATCAAATAAAATATCCGAACAACCTTCAACTGTTGTTAAATGTCAGAAACCACCTATAAGAGATTTCATTAATACTCAAAAATTCAGTTCTGATCACAAACAATTAAAATTCTAGGCCAGAATAATAATAATAGGGATTAATAATTAATAATATTCATGCAAACAAATACTCACCATTTTGATTATGTATAACATATAATTTGTAGGTCTAATCAGCATATAATACGGTATAATGTAAGAAGACCCTCTCACCTTGGGGGTGTCCAATTCAGGTATGGTTTGGTTTTAGTTCAGTTTTTCGGTATTTTGATTTATAAAAAATAGTTACCATATTAAAATCATATTTAATATGGTTTGGTTTGGTTTATATACTGTCGATTTTTGGTTTACTCGATTTTATATCAAAAAGAAATATATTTATCCATTTAAATATTTTGTGAATTTTATTTTATACGATTAGATATCGGCTTTAAATTTAATATAACACGACAATATTTTTGTTTTAAAATAGATTACTTATTTTTTTTACTATTTAAATAATCATTGAACTTATTAAGTTAATAATAGTAATGGCTTTATGGAATAAAAAATAAAAATATTAGTAATCCATAACACTATTAAATAACTAAATATTAGAATACATATTTGTCAAAAAAACTAAAAATTATGTCTTGTTTATTTAATAAAAAAGATAAAAAATAATTTTTAACTTAAAATAAAATATTCAATTACTAAAATTAACGCTTAAGTATGAGGATCACATCAATAAAATAAATCATGTATATATTTTTAATTATATCATATACTTTACATATACTTATATTACTATATTTTGATTAATCGATTTATTCGGTTTTATCGGTTTATATACCAAACCATATCTATATACCATGGTTTTTTTAAAATGATATTCATTTTGTATATTCAGTACTATCAAATTCAATCCACTTTCTCTATTTTTGTTTGGTTCAGTTTTAATTGGTTGTGTTGCTTTTTGGTTTATTTGGTTTTATACCAAAAACCATAAATATATTTCTCCTTTAAAATATTTTGTGAATTTTATTTTATACGATTTTATATCGGCTTTAAATTTAATATAACACGGCGCTATTTTAAAAAAAAATAGATTACTTATTTTTTCTTTCACTATTTAAATAATCATTAAAAATATTACGTTAATAATAGTAATAGCTTTATGGAATAAAAAATAAAAATATTAGTAATCCATAATACTATTAAATAACTAAATATTAGAATACATATTTGTCAAAAAAAGTAAAAATTATGTTTTTTCAATTTAATAAAAAGATAAAAAAATAAATTTTAACTTAAAATAAAATATTCAACTACTAAAATCAAAAATGAAGATCACATCAATAAACTAAATCATGTATATATTATTAATTATATCATATAATTTACATATACTTATACTACTATATTTTAATTGATCAATTTATTCGGTTTAATCGGTTTATATACCAAACCATATCTATATACCACGGATTTTTTAAAATGAAATTCATTCGGTATATTCGGTACTACCAAATCCAAACAACTTTCTCTATTTTGGTTCGGTTCAGTTTTGATTAGTTCTGTCGATTTTCGGTTTATTCGGTTTTATACCAAAAACCATAAATATATTTATCTTTTAAAATATTTTGTGAATTTTATTTTATATGATTAGATATCGGCTTTCAATCTAATATAACACGACAATATTTTTGTTTTAAAATAGAATATTATTTTTTCTTTTACTATTTAAATAATCATTAAACATATTAAGTTAATAATAGTAATAGCTTTATGGAATAAAAATAAAAAAATATTAGTAATCCATAATAGTATTAAATAACTAAATATTAGAATACATATTTGTCAAAAAAAGTAAAAAATATGTTTTTTTAATTTAATAAAATGATAAAAAAATAACTTTTAACGTAAAATAAAATATTAAATTACTAAAATCAACATTTAAATATGAGGATTACATCAATAAAATAAATCATGTTTATATTATTAATTATATCATATAGTTTACATATACTTATACTACTATATTTAATTGATCGATTTATTCGGTGTAATCGGTTTATATACCAAACCATATCTATATATCACAGTGTTTTTAAAATGATATCCATTCGGTATATTCTCGGTACTACGAAATTCAAAGCACTTTCTCTATTTTGGTTCGGTTATAATTGGTTTGGGTTTTCTGGATTGAACACCCTACTCTCACCCATATAATACCATTGTTTTGAGTTGGGTATTTTCTAAATTATTCTTGAGTAGATTATTTTTATATAGATTTTCGTTTACAACTGATATATAGTTAACAGAAGCCTTCGAAATGTGGTATCGTGAGAACAATGATTTTAGTGTACAATGATTTGGTAAATCACGTGGTATACATAATTTTGTATTGGACACTATGGCTTGCATCAAATCACAGATTATAGACAATTTTATTGCTGTAGTTCTCTCTGATTTTGTTTTTAAAAATATAAGATTCCTTTCTGATGTAAATATATTTTTGAAGTTTAACGTAGCAAAATGTTAATTAAAAAATAAAAGAAAACAAATGATGATAAATAAAAGGAAGTATTGGACACAATCTACACGTTCTTCTGCTTCACTCTAACACATGTGTTGTGTCCGTTCTCTTCTTTGTCTTCTTCTTCCCTCCTCTTTCTTTTTCAAATTTGATTCATTCACTTTCAGATTCTCTCACCAGACACAAACTCCATATTCACTCCGACAGTGGAAATATTTTATCTCTTCCTTTTTTTTTCTCACTTTATGTTCTTCACGACGAACACTACGCTTACATGAAATTCAACAGCTTCATAAAACACTATGCTGCAAAGGTTCTTCTTCTTCTTCTCGTTCATCACCTTCACTGAAAGTTGAGAAACTTGAAACCATAAGCGAACACAAAGACAAACAGCAGTATCCATCCGATGTGGACAGCAGCTGCTACTGGTAAGAAGTCGTGTTCGAACTCGAACCCATCTTTCAGCAACTGTTTCAGACTCGTCTCTCCGATTCCACTTGTCCGCGAGAAGCATAAGCGAGATGTGATGAGTCCGTACAACGTCCAAGCCATTTAATATAAACCAAAAAAAAGAATCAAAAAAGGAAACAAATTATGGCATTAAATTCAACGTTTTTGTGAAAAGCGCTCACAGCACGACACGTATACAAAATTGAGAATAAAGTCTTCTCATGCAGCCACGTCAAAACGACCAAGAGAGAATTAAGGAAAGGTTTAAAAATGCTTATCCTTTAATATATAGGGGATGTGTGTGAACGTGATATGAATTAGTATAAGAATAAAAGAAAATTATGAAAGGAGAAAAAGAAAGAGTATTTGCATTGTATACACAAACAATATTGCCTAATTAGCAATCTACCATTGGACACTGTTACATACTGTGCTTAAAAATTAATGACTCTAATACCCCTATTTCCACAACCATCATCTTCTTCAATCACCTCCGGATCTCCTTCAACAAACCCACCGTCTCTCCATTCCTCTCCCCTTCCTTCTCCTCTGCCTTCTTCTCTTCTGCTGCACTCGCCTCCGGATCCCCGCCTCCACCGCCGAGGGTCTCCACCACGCGATCCGCGTACTCGACGCCCAGCTCCGCCACGGCGTCGTCTCCCGCCACCCAGAGCTCCTCTCCCAGCTCTCTTCCCTCTCCGACGCATCTCGTCCTCTTGCGCGCGCGTCTCCATCCTCGATGCCCAGCTCCGCCACGACATCGTCTCCTGCCACCCAGAGCTCCTCTCCGAGCTCTCTTCTCTCTCCGACGCGTCTCTGTCCTCTGGCGCGTTGGTCCTCCCGTTCAGCTGCTCGTCGTCCTCGGTCACGCGTTCTCCGTTGATGCTTGGGTGTTTGAGTTTTATAGAGAATATCGATCAAAGATCAAACAAGGGCTTTTACGTAACTATATATATACAGTATCTACCCTGACACACTAAGTTTTACTGTATATGGTATTTTGCTAATATCGTGTTCTTCTTTGGGTTTCTACCAAATTGACTCAAAAAGAAAAGGACGTGTTGCCTAACAAATCCCCTATATATTAATTGAGAAACATTTGAAAAGATGTAACCTCAATTTTGTATTAATTAAAAGAGGCCCAATGCATAGGTGGCACTCAATTAGATAGTCAATTACATTCAATTGAAAAATAAGTAGATCCACATTCGATTTTTATATGTTGTTAGATACATAAGTTGGTCAAACTATAAGATATAACGATATGATATGATATTTTCTTTCCTTAAATAAAACTTACAGAATTACCATAAATGACTAATATATATATGACAATTAATGATTTTAATAATAAAGATTTGATAACAATTTATATCTCCTCCATCATTTTTTGTTTAATTTTATATTATTAAAATAAATTAAACAATCAAATTAGCTATAAAAATAAAATTTAGATTTTTTCGTATATGTTATATTTTGAATTTTTAAAAACGACAATAAATGACTAAAACTATTAAAATTATTATGTTAAAAATTAATGATCAATGGTTTAACATTTTTATTATAAGAAGATACACATGATTTTAAAACCATATGAGTAAAATGTATCATTTAATAATAAAATAAATATATATATAGATTAAACACTATATACCATAAGATTACATAAATATTTTAATATTAAAAGTTTCAATGAATTTTCAAGAACATTTATAAATTATAAACTTATTAAAGATTTCAGATTGAAAATTTTGTTATCGATGATTTAAATATTTTGTTATAAAACGATATGAATGATCATAGAACCGTATGATTATAAATTCTTATCTAATAAATAACTATACAAAATATACTATTCTTAGAAAAATAGGTTGGTCCATCTTAACTTATATTACACTTTTTATTAAACTAACTATCGAATTGATAAATAACGTACCAAAAAATGTTTTGCACTTTCCTTAAATAAAAGCTACGAAATTACCTAATATGATTAACGTATATGTGAAAATTAATTATTATGAATAATAAATATTTTATAACAATTTTTGTATCTTATTTTTTTTTAATTTTATATTATTAAAAGATATTTAAAAATCACATTAAATATATAATAAAAACATTTATATTTTTTCTTATATGTTATATTTTGAATTTTTCAAAACGTCTATAAATTATTAGAAATTTGAAGATCCCCACTCTGAAAATTTTGTAATCAATAGATTATTTTTTAGTCATAATAAGTTACAAATGATCATAAAATTGTATTAATATGAACTTTTATTTAATATTATAAGAAGATACACATGATTTTAAAACCATATGAGTAAAAAATATCATTTAATAATAAAACATATATATATATATATATAGATTATACTATATACCATAAGATTACATAAATATTTTAATATTAAAACTTTCAATGAATTTTCAAAAACATTTATAAATTATAAACTTATTAAAGATTTCACATTGAAAATTTTGTTATCGATGATTTAAATATTCAGTTATAAAATGATTTGAATGATCATAGAACTGTATGATTATAAATTCTCATTTAATAAATGACTATATAAAATATACTACTATTCTTAGAAAAATAGGTTGGTCCATCTTAACTTACATTATATTTTTTATTAAACTAATTATCGAATTGATAAATAATCTACCAAATTGTTTTTGCACTTTCCTTAATTAGAAGCTACGAAATTACGAAATTACCTAATATGATTAACGTATATATGAAAATTAATTATTATGAATAATAAATATTTGATAACAATTTTGGTATCTTAGATTTTTTTTAAATTTTATATTATTGAAAGATATTAAAAAATCACATTAAATATATAATAAAAACATTTATATTTTTTCTTATATGTTATATTTTGAATTTTTCAAAACGTCTATATATTATTAGAAATTTGAATATTCTCACTCTGAAAATTTTGTGATCAACAGATTTTTTTTTTTGTTATAATAAGTTACAAATGATCATAAAATATAACGCATATGAATTTTTATTTAATAAATATTCAAACTAAATATATATATATATATATATATATATATATATATACTAATGATTTAAAGCAACAAGATTGGCTGATCAATTTAGTCGTCCAGTTGAAATCTTTCAAAAGTATGTGAAAGACTAAAATCAAAGTAAATATGGATTTAGAATAGCAGTTATATTTTACTAACCGAAATACCGAAAAAAACCGAACCGAACCGAAACCAACCTGATATCCGGATTGAACACCCCTAATCCAAATGAAGCCAAACTATTGTTTTATTCTCCAAAATATAATAAAAATAATAACTTAATCCCGCGCAAGGCGCGGATCTTATCCTAGTGTATGATGTATTGGTAAGAAAATGCAATGAAGATTATTACTCTTGCTTGTGGAAAATGAAAGTTATATGCACGGTTTAATACTTACGTCTTTCTTTCTCCATCTCCCCTTGTCCCTCTCTTCTTCTTTCCTCTCAATGTGTACATGATCTCTTATGCCCAATCTTTTTGCTTCTCTTTGTTTCAAATGCACTTTTATAAGAAGTTCAAAACCAGTCCTTTTCTTAAAAAACTTTATAAAACCAGTCATTTTCAGCAGAGGTGTGCCTACAGTGTATTGAAAAAGGCATTCGCCTCAGGCCCCCGAATAATATGACTGTTTTTAGGGCCCCAAATTTTAAGATAATTTCTAGTATAGTAGTTTAGACTTACATTTAAAAAAACATTTCTACGAAAATTAATTAACTTACTTTTTGAATTCATGTATTTTTTTCTATATGACTAATATAACATATTTACGTTATAAACTTATTCTTTTATAGTATTAGACTTGTGTATTTGGTAAAAATAATATATCATATTAGAAATTATTTTCATTACGGTTGTAAATCAATTTATTTTTAAAACTTGCCTTAGGCCCCTAAAACTCTTCGCACGGCACTGATTTTCAGTGGTGGTAAGTTAACCTTCCAGTTTTGAGATTTGCTTCGCTATCACGTGTTCTTTACAAATAAAATAAAATGACCCAACAGAAAAGAGATGCATAGATCAATTTGGTATTATATAATTAATGGATCATCGGCTCAGATATTTTTAAGAAATTATGATATATATTGACAGATTTCATCAAAAATAAATTTCAGTTTTTTTTTTGGTTTTGAAAATATAATCAAATTTATATGTTGCTTTTAGAAAAATCTGGTTTTCCTCCATATAGTATTTATTTTACCGCTCAATAATCTTCATAGAGTTCAGTTTTTAAATAATTTAAGGCATGTTCGTTTGATTAAAGTCAGTTACAGCGGCAGCGTGTTCAAAATAACAGCTACGATCACACAAATACATCACAGTCGCGACAAAAAAAGATTCCTTTTTCAGTCGCTACAGCTAATAATAACCGACAGATGCGACGCTAGAAATAACAGCGACAACGGCAACTCTGGTTTCCTGTCTCTAATCGATCCTAGACGACTCACGCGGCGGCTGACAAATGTAAAATTACTTTCGTTGTAGCTGTATTTATTACCGCTGACGCTAGTTGCTGCGGCTTAAAAACGAACAGGCCTTTAGTTGTTCAAACCTTTTTCAAACCTCTTATAATTGCGTCTGAGACGTGTTTAGTTTGTCTTTTAAGGTTCTTTCAAACGTGTTTAGTATAGTCAAACTGATCACACATGCACCACTTTTCATAATTCACATTCGTTTGTTCCTGAGTCATTTTTTGACTCGGTCGACTAGATACATAATACATTACTTTCAGTTTTTAGCTCTTATCATGCTATGCATCCTTTTTACCAAGGCTATGTATTATATAATTATATTACAAATTAGAAGTAAAAAAGCATACAGTATATTATTATTCTATACGAACTTATGAACTTGTAGGTCTGCATGTTGTTTTAATTTCCTATATGAGATTTTGCTTCTTTACTTTTTGCTGTACAAAATAACAAAAAATTACTGAAATAGTTCTGGTGAGATAATATTTGTTACTTAAAAAAAAATCATGAACAAACTGTAAATGATTAAAGAGACGCATTGTTAGAACTATATACTAGAAAACCCTTTTAGTTTGTGAAGACAAAGAACCTAAGAGTAAAACTAAAGAGAACATGTCAAAGACTCACCACACCAAAACCAAAGCAAATCATACCAAACTAAACACCCACAGGAAACATAGAAACAAAACAGCTAAAGTGATGATGAAACGTTTCAGAGGTTTGTCCAACAGTGTAAGATGATTAGGATTGCTTTCTCTATTGCCTCAAAAGCAATTCACCGTTTCCACTCAGCTTTTGTCGATTTATCTGAAATAAAACATGAACAAAAATGGGGTTAAAGGATGTAGATTACAGTGCAAAGGTTGAGATTTTGAAGAGGCTCATGGATAAAGCTTTTTAGACTTCTTACCACCAATGTCCTTGGAAGAAGAAAAAGATCTGTCACTGTTCACTGATCCCTTAGTTGAAGCTATGAGAAGTCTGTGAGCTCTTGGAGACATTGCACTCAGCTTCCCATTGGGTCCAGGAGGAAGAGAGTGGCGCCTAGTTATCCCATTTTTCTCAGGCTTCTCTTGACCACCAAACCTCGGAGACCCTTGTCCTCCTCTTACTCTTGCCTTTGCGGATGCAGTTGGTGCCATGTAGCTTGGGATCTTTCTCCCGCTATGAGTTACCCCATCGTCTTGATGATGATTCTCAATCTTTGCAGGCAGCGAAGCTCGTCTATCGCTTTGCTTTGTGTTCTCAGAAGCAGCGTTTCCATTCTCAGAGCTTACCTGCACGTCTGGCTCTTGAATCTCTTCTTCAGCTTTGTCATTTTTCTCTTCAGTTTTGAGTTCATCTTGCTCTGGGGTACCCAGAACCGGTGATTTATCATCTTTGTCGAGATCAACCTCTTTGGAAACTGTTTCAGGGCTATCTTTCACCTCTTCTTCTTCTTCAGGAGTATCAACTACGGAAGATGAAACCTTGTCACCAGGAACTTCTTTCTGCACTGAAGCAACAACCTCTTTCTTCTTCTCTGCGGATTTGCGTGTAGGTTTAACCTCTATCCCATTAGCCTTTTTAAGACTAATTCTAGGCTTCTCATCCTTAACCTCCAATGAAGAAGACCCTTCCTTTATGGCGCTTGTACTTTTTCTCGAACTCTGCTTAGGCTTATCATTTGAAACCTCTTTACCAAGCGTGGAAGCCTTCCTCACACTTTGCTTTTCAGCTGTAGAACGGCTGCTGCTAGAGCCACTTCCAGTATTTAAACCACCGGGTGGTTTCTTGATACCTCTCTTAAGTTTTCCCTTGTCCGCTTCAACCGCTTGAAAGCTTCGCTTCTTTGTCTGAGATTTAGGAACCAGGCTCTTAATAACCAGTGGACCAGGAGACCACACCTGCAACTGCGTCCACCGCTCAAGCCACACCTTGGCTGAGTTAGGATCCTCAGGACCATACTGAATCTTCAGAGGTGATACCGTTGGTGAGGAAACTAGAAGCTGAAAAAATTCAAAGAAGCAAATAAGAAAGAGGCAATTCACAGAATAAGCAAAATGTCTAATGTTACCTTATCAATCATGGATAGCTTAGTGAAACCCTCTAGCCAATTGTATGTGCTTCCTTGCAGAGTTTGCGGATTTGATTTCTGAAGTTGAACACCGGTAACTGAAGATCTAGCTATCTTCCCACGGACAAGAGCTTGAAACTTCACAATTCCCCAAATGCAAGAGTACGTCGCAACAGCTTGTCTTCTGACCAAGTGACCACGGATAACTGCTTGCAGCTTTATGACACCTTTAAGCATTTGAAACTCTTCACGATCCTTCAAGAAAATCCGAGAAACAACAGAGTATTATCAGCAGAACAAGAACCGATGTCTCAATACTGAAATGTAGAAAGAAGAGTTCAAGCTTGAAACCTTTGTAGCATCTTCTTCGAGCTTGAGTTCTTCTGTATCATTCACCGACTCAGGATTTGCATTTGGTTCATTAATGTCTCTGCTTGGCTGATTCTCAGGGACTGCAGCATCTGGGACTAGTACGGTTTGTGTAGCTGCAACTTCTTGTGATGAAACTACTGGAGAGGGATTTGTGGGTAAGGTTGAGACATTGTTATTATCCTTCACCTTCACCACAAGATCTTCTTTCTTTGCAGATCTCTATCACAATTACACATCATTGTGTTTTTAGGACACAAAAGAACAAAACAAAACAATATGTTATTTACCAATTTGTCGGTTCCTTTGTCCAAAGTAGATTTGGATGACTTCTTGCCAAGAAGAGACTTGATCCATTTACCAGGACTTGGAGTCTTTCCCATTTTTTAGAAAGTCGCTGCAGAAATAGAAACCTGCATAAAGCAAAACACACATTTGGTAGAAGCAAGCACAAGCTAAAGTTGAAACAAACAAAGCCTGTGAATTTTAAAAAGTAACATTTCAGTAAATATATAGCCGCAAGGAAACACATTTCATATAAGTAGAATCACAAATCTGTTAGTACAAACCCTAGAAACATGAACTAGATAGAGAGAGAGAGAGAATAACCCCAAGAGTTGGAAAACAAGACGAAGACAGACATCGACGGTGTAGTAACTAAAGCGTAAAGTAGCAAATGAATCAAAAGAGTGAGACTCAAGAAAAAAAAAAGGTAAAGAAACGCATAGACCCATTAAAATAAAGCAGAGATTTTGACGATAAGAAACAAAAACCCATGTCGATTTAAGAGAGAAACAAGCGGGAAAACGAGAAAAGAAACAGTTACCAGTAACCCCCCCCCCCAAACCTTTTCTCGAATTACAAAATCAAACAGAGAGACAGAGAGGGAGACTTTGTAAGCAAAATCAAAAGAGTGAAAGAAGATAGGAGTAACATTCAATACACACAGATCTGGGTTTAAATCAAAATGCGGAAACTGTTCTTTCTCTTCCTAAAATGTGTTAAAAAAAATGAAATTTCAAAATGTCAAACCTCAAATAGATGTCTCTGTCACCAATTAATGTAGCTGAGGGTAGAGTGGACTCGTATCTTTTTGTTTCTTCAAACTGTATATTTTTTTTTTTTTTTTGCTCTTCCTCGCCGGAGCAGCAGAGCAGTGCCCTAAATACCAAAAGTGGTTACAGTGGAGAATTACACAGTCTCACAGTTTGTAACCAACAAAAAGGAGAAAAGAGACGGTCCTGAAACGACAGCGTTTATGATCTCTCTTGCTGATTTTTCATAATGGGCCCTAATTAATGGGTTATAGATCGTAGTGTAAATTTTTAATTGACGGAAATAACTTTTTTTTTTTTTTTGACAACGGAAATAACTTTCTTTTTTGTCCGGTTAATGAAATTTTTTTTTTTGTTGAAGCTGAGAATAAAGATGTGCCACCGGGCGAAAACAGGCTGTCAATATCGAAGTGGTGATCCGCTGATTCCTGACAACATCATGTTAATTACTTCTTCCGTTACATGAAGTTTGATTTGGCATAAATTTTTAAAATAATTAAAAGTATATTTATGTACTTAATAACTACATTTATTTAGGTCAATTATCTTAAATAGAACATTTTTAAATTTTGGTTACAAAAATAGACCATAAAAAAAATCAAAATATTTCATTTAATAGGTAAGCGGACTATAATAATACTCTACATATATAAAAAAATAATTTTTTTTATAGTTTTAGATTATATGTTTTCAAATTCAAATTTTTTATAATTTGTTTTGATTTTTTTTTTGTAATTCGAAAATACTTTTTGAAACTATTTTTAAAATTTTTATTTTCAAATTTTTAATATTTATTTTTTATTTTATAAAATTTTAAACTTCAATTCTAAATCTCCACCCCCTAACTCTAATCCCTAAGTTTTGGATTAGTTAACTGTATGAGTATAAATATATATTTACCTTTTTATGAAATATTTTGTTCATTTTGATCCTTAGAATCTATATTTTGACAAAAAAAAATTTAGTGCTATCCTAAGATATTTATCTTTATTTAACTTATAATGTTTAAAATAAATAAAATAATTTATAAAATTAATGTATTTTTGAACGCCAAAATTGATTTTTTTACAATTAATATTAAACTTAAATTATGTATAAATCGAATCAAATTTTTAAATGAGTATAACAAAAAAATTGTTAACATAACACCTTTTTTTTGTAAAACCAAAGGAAGTAGTATCTATTTGGTCAGTATATAAATGCATGTTTTAGCTTTTTCTGGTCAATTATATAAATGCCTGTTGTAGATAGTATTCAAGGGTACTTTGGCAGTGACGATTGTTCCAAGGCCGTTGCATGTGCTTCATCGTCTAAAATCCATAAATACTTTACAGGAAAAACAAAAATCATAACACTTTCTTGAAGAAACAATATTAACAATTCTTTACTAAAAAGATGAAAAAACCAATATATTCATGAAAAAAAAAACCACTTAGCGTAGTAGACTAATAATGGTTTAAACTTAGGGCATTAATTAGTGTTATGCACTTATGCTCTTAGATCAAACTCGGCAAAATCGCATGCTAATTTTAAATCAAAGGAAGATTAGAATTACCTCAAAATTCAAACTCATCTTACGAGGAAGTAAATGAACAGTTAATCAGCACATAAGAATACAGCTCGACAATTGTTAAAATCTCGACACTTTCGAAGAAACGGATACAAACGTAATGGCATCGCTTTCAGGAGAAAACGACATTCATTTCTTAATCTCGTTCTCACCGACAAGTGAACCAACCAACCATCTCTAATCTGATCAATTATAGACATCAGAGCTTTTAATCAAATATAACCAATTATTTTTCTCCACGTGTTGCATTAAAAAAAAAGGATCCCATGCAAAAAGAAAGAACATGATGAATTAAATTAGTTTATGAATATTACCGAAATTGTTAAGTGCCGCATGATCTGGTTTAGCTGTGAATTGTATTAGCCTTCGAAGTTTTGCCGAGTCTTCTGATCACTTCAATAGTTACATATACACCGGTGAATCAAAAGCAACTAAACTAGTTATTAACAAGTTGAAGATCTTTGACTATACATATACGGAGAATAAGAAACGTGAAATTGAAGTTATTATATGGGCAATTGTCAATAATAGCACCTTTTGAAGTTTATGTCTCAAAAATAGCACTAGAAGGAGAAAGTCACAAAAATGACATTCATTAAAGGGTAAAATATCTCTAATACCCTTGGTTTAAAATAAAATAAACAAACAAAATAAATAAAAATAAAAAAAATAAAAATAAAAAAATAAAAAAATAAAAAAAAAGAAATTTTTTTTTATAGTTTCAGATTATGTGTTTTCAGATTCGAAATTTTTATAATTTTTTTTCTGAAATTTTTTTTTTTGAAATTTTTTTTTTGAATTTTTTTTTATTTTTTTTTCAAATTTTCTTTTTATAATTTAAAAATACTTTTTGAAACTGTTTTAAAAATTTTTATTTTTTATTTTAGTATTTATTTTTTATAAAATTTTAAACCCTAATTCCAAAACCCCACCTCTTAACTCTAAACCCTAAAGTTTGGATTAATTAACCCAAGGGGTATAAGTGTATATTTACCTCTTTAATGAAACCTATTTTTGTGACTTTGAGCCTTGAGTGCTACTTTGGGAACAAAAACTTGGTTTGGTGCTATCTTAGTCTTTTTCTCTTATTATATTTAGAATAAAAAGGGCATAATCATATTCTTCAATGCATTAGAAGTTTTAAAAATAAAAACCATACCTAGTCATGTTCCTCTATGGTGCTGTCGAGCTGAGGTTGTGCAATGCGCAGAGTAGTGAACAAACAACCAAACAAAAATAATGGTAAAAGTAGAAGAAATGAAATATCACATTTTTCAGCTTTCATGTCTGTTCAAAAGTAGTAGCACCAGGCTCTTTCTCGCAGCTAGCGTATTAGAGGATCATATGCTCTTACGAGTCGCTGATGAGGACGAGAGTGGAATTTGCTATCAACCGTCTTTGTGAAGATCAGAATATGAATATGAATGTGGTGAAGATAATACATGGAAGCATTAAAAGAAACATATCACGGAGTTTGAAAAACACAGAGACAGGAAAGGAGAAAAAAGAGAGAGAGAGAGAGAAGTGTTGGTGGAATGAAACACGAGAGAGGAATTAAGTTCAATGTCGAAGAAGACAAACGCTCTACAACAAATACTATAGGCCTGTTCGTTTCTCTGACGCAGCGTCAGCGGCGGCGACCAATAATTAACAAACAGGTGAGAAAATTTTTAACGGTGTGTTGTTGTATAGTTGCCGCCGGCGACTTCCATTGCTCCTCTTTTCTGTAATTCTATTGCCGCTGCAAATAACAGCGTCTCCCACCTCATACGAGAAGTGACGCAGCGTCTAATGATTGCCTTTTCTAACTCTCTAATTTAATTGGTTGCTGAGCTGTCATTAAAATTTCTTTACATTTTTGATCGTTCGTGGTTGACGCAGCGCGTTCTCGAAACGAACAGCACTTATGTTACTAGTCTGCAGTCCAGCTTTGTTCCACAACCTCGCGGACTCTTCTGTTGTACTCACGTTTGCTTTCGCTGAACATTCGTGCAGCTTCCGAGTTCGCAGGAGAATTCGGATTAGGATCACAGAGCAATGACTGCGATTTAAAAAAAAAAAAGAGAAAAAGAGAGATTGTTCAGCCAAGGTGATCATATCAACAACACCAACACTTTAAATTTTAAAAATGGAAGCAGAAAAACAGCAATCATCAATGGTTTTATTGAGAAACAGGATATGAGAAGCATTTCTACATATATATATATATATATATACCTGGATGGAGGTAAGTATAGCAGCAACATCATATATTGGACTCCACTGGTTTTGTAGAATGTCCAAGCATATACTCCCATCAGCATAAACTACATACAACAATGACCAAGTGTAAGCTTCGTGGGTATCACATGCCCTAAGAATAAGAAAGGTTAGTGTTGTTATTTTCAACTTACTATTTGGATGGAACATCCTTGAAACAAACCGAACCGTTGGTGGTTTGTTTGGATAATCTTCTGGAAACTGCAATGAGAGTTTGAAAGTCCCTGATAAGATCATTCAAAAGAGATATAAGAATAGATACGAATCTCAAGATAAGTGATTACAATTAACAAAACTTTTACCTCCATCCCATGGGGTATCATCAGGCCTGCAAATCCACAAAAACAAGGCGTAAATAAGAAAAGAGTGGAAGACTTAGAAAATGTTTTCTGTAATCAAAATTTGATTTACCCGAAAATAACAGCATTCCAGAGCATGATGTTGTTGTCTTGTGGAGCACCGCTGATTCCTGCTGGAGGGTCTTGCTGCAACCTCTTGAAATCCCTCATCAATCTCTTCCTCGCTGGTGTCGACATCCTTCTCTCACTTCTATCACACAACTCAAAAACCAACTCCAATTCAAGATTTTCAATCAGCTTCAACAGCTTCGCTTAGAAGCAAATCAAAACCACACACTTCTCTTTAACCTATGAAGCGCTTAAGACAGGATCAAATCAATTCACCATAAAGATCGAAACTTTTGATAAGCCCATATGAAAACTAAGCAGAAGCACCGGATCTAACAAATAAACATCGTGGTGATCGATCAGCAAACAATCTTTGTACAATCAAACTCAGATATTTGCTCAGCCGTTGTTTAACCGATAATAAACCGTTAAAATCAAACTGGTTTAAACCAGACCTGAACCAACAATATCCTGTTGCTTTGGTTTGATTCTTTAACAGAGAGGAGCATCGTAATAACCGATTTAAACCAGCACGAGGTTGCTTAACCGATGATAAACCGTTAAATCGCACTGTCACAATAAAATTGTTGCTTTCATCTCTTGTCGACGACAATGAAGAGAGAGCCGTTGATGCGCTCTCCTTTGCCTCTCTAGATGATAAACCTCACAAGGCACCGAGTCATAAACCTCATAACCGCTGGGGTTCCGCTAGAGGCGGTGTTGTACACGCGCCGCCACTGTTCTTCTCACTCACCCGACAAGTTCACATTCCCGCCTCTTCTCAAATCATGCGCGAAGCTCGGCGACGCCACCCAAGGCCGAACCCTGCACGCCCAGATCATAAAGACCGGCTTTTTCGTCGATTATTTCACCGCGACGGCTCTGGTGAGCATGTACATGAAGGTGAAGCAGACGAAGGACGCACTCAACCTGCTCGACGAAATGCCTGAGAGGAGCGTCGCGAGTTTTAACGCGGCGGTTTCCGGGCTTTTGGAGAACGGGTTTGCTAGAGAAGCGTTTAGGATGTTTGGGGAAGCTAGGTTTAGTGGGTCTGGTACCAACTCTGTTACAGTGGCTAGCGTTTTGAGTAGCTGCGGGGATGTAGAAGGAGGGATGCAAATGCATTGTTTGGCGATGAAGTCAGGTTTTGAGACGGAAGTCTACGTTGGAACATCTCTTGTTTCTATGTATTCGAGGTGTGGGGAGTGGGTTTTCGCTGCGAGGGTGTTCGAAAAGGTTCCGCTTAAGAGTGTTGTGACGTACAATGCGTTCATCTCCGGATTGATGGAGAATGGAGTTCCACGTTTGGTTCCTAGCGTCTTCAATCTCATGAGGAAGTTTTCAGATGAAGAACCAAACGCTGTTACTTTCATTAATGCGATATC
Organism: Brassica rapa; assembly: GCF_000309985.2. NCBI lineage: Eukaryota > Viridiplantae > Streptophyta > Magnoliopsida > Brassicales > Brassicaceae > Brassica > Brassica rapa. Next base: position 15,802,638 of record NC_024803.2, on the reverse strand, counting down.
CGCTTGCGCTAGTCTTGTGCATCTCCAGTACGCTAGGCAAATTCACGGTCTTGTCATGAAAAAACCGTTTCGGTTTGATACAATGGTCGGTACGTCTCTCATTGATATGTATTCGAAATGCCGGTGTTGGGAATCAGCGTACGGCGTTTTTGCAGAGATGAAAGGTACCAGGAACTTGATAGCTTGGAACTCTGTTATCTCTGGGATGATGATTAACGGACAGCATGAGGTGGCAGTTGAGCTGTTCGAACAGCTTGATTCAGAGGGGCTTAAGCCAGATTCCGCCACGTGGAATTCGCTGATCAGTGGCTTTTCGCAGTTGGGGAAAGTAGTGGAAGCTTTCAAGTTCTTTGAGAGAATGATATCCGTAGTTGTGGCTCCTAGTTTGAAATGTCTCACTAGCCTTCTATCGGCTTGCTCAGATACTTGGGTTTTAAAGAACGGCAAAGAGATCCATGGACATGTCATTAAAGCTGCAGCCGAGAGGGATGTCTTTGTTTCAACGTCTCTTATGGATATGTACATGAAATGTGGGTTGTCGTTATGGGCACGCAGAATCTTTGACCGGTTTGAACCGAAACCCAAGGATCCGGTGTTCTGGAACGTTATGATATCCGGCTATGGAAAACATGGAGAGTGTGAATCTGCAATTGAAATCTTTGATCTGCTACGAGAGGAGAAAGTAGAACCGAGTTTAGCAACCTTTACAGCTGTTCTATCTGCGTGTAGTCACTGTGGCGACGTCGAAAAAGGAATTCAAATTTTTAGTTTGATGCAGGAAGATTATGGGTTCAAACCTAGTACAGACCACATTGGTTGTATGGTTGATCTCTTGTGTCGCTTTGGGAGACTGAGAGAGGCCAAGGAGGTGATAGATCAAATTTCGGAACCATCATCTTCGGTTTACTCATCTCTGCTCGGTGCCTGTAGGCAGCACCTGGATCCAGTGCTTGGGGAGGAAGCAGCGATGAAGCTAGCTAAGTTAGAGCCAGAGAATCCGGCTCCGTTTGTGATCTTGTCAAGCATATATGCTGCATTAGAAAGATGGGAAGACGTGGAGAGTATCAGACGTGTGATAGATGAGAAGCAACTAGTAAAACTTCCGGGTGTTAGTTTGTCTGGTTAAGTATATGGACTTGGTGATGCAAAGAGGTTTACTGCAGAGCCCAGACAGGGTTCCCTTCGGGGAGTATTGGCATGGTCATCATGATTTGGAGGCTATTAAGCAGATGATACAGAGACCAGTATATGCCTTGGTACAATGAAACAGTTACTTGCACTGAAGAGTTGAAGACCCCTTTGTGATGAATATTTATTTGTAAATCAAAGATGAGACAAAAGTAGATTGATTCTTGTATTACCAAGATAGTGTTTGTTTGCTCTTGGGTGGGAGCAAATTGTATAACAACAAATGAGTTTTTTTCTACACAACAACACATTCTATTTGGTGTAAACACTATTTCATTCTCTACTGCTACTTTAATGTTTCCTTTGGTTGGCAAGAATGTGGAGACTGACGGTCGGAACCAAGTTTGCAAGGTTGTCTGTAATTCTCAATAATCTACTCCATTCGTAGTCTCCATTGTTAAGAATGGTTGGAGTCTTGGAGCTTTCAAATTTCACATATAGAGAGAACTTTTGCATTAATTCGCATTTCAATATAATATTTACAAAATTGGCCCAAGAACTTTACAATATGACTTAATTCACCTAAATTCAGGGTTCAGATTGATTTAATATGGCTTCTGTGTATCATCAACGGACAAGATTAGTTTAGTGCAGGGCCTATTACAACTACGGGAGAAAAGTTTAAGAACGACGCCGTTTTATGCAAAACGACCGATATTGAGCAAGGTTTGACAGTTTCTTACGCCGGCGAACGAAAATTTCAGAACTTGACGAAGAAGAAGAAGACAACTTTATTGACGATGGCTCTGCAATCCGGTATCAGTTTATCGAGGATTCTGATTCTAGCTGGAGCAGGTAACTAGGGTTTCTCGATCATCATCACTCTGGAGTTTCTGGAGAAGATTTGCTTATTTGTGTTTTCGGATGTGAAGGTTATACAGGAACGATCCTGGTGAAGAATGGGAAGATGTCAGATCTTTTGGGGGAGCTGCAGGTTAGTTAAAGCTTTCTTCTTAGTTTGAATTGATAAGGGAATTGTAAAGAAGAAGGTTCCTATTTGTTTTAAAAGGCTTTGGTGAAGAGATTTGAGAGATCAGGAGAGCATTCAGATGACGATTCTGATCCCATGGCTACTCAGGTAACTAACTTTCTGTGTGTATCTTGAGGTGGAGAGTGTTGTCTGGGTAGTAAGTAACTATGTGTGAGAGGTTGTGTAGATGCAACGGTTAGCTATGGAGATCCGGCAAATGTCCTCCTCCCGGCAGATAACTGTTGTCAATGGAGGAGCTCAAGGAGGTTTGTTTTTTTCTCTTTTTAAAGGAATGTGTTTTTGTTGTAATCTCTGACATTCTCTTGCTTATGTTTTCCAGCTGACTTCACCCCACTTATAGTTCCCGCAGCGACATTAGGAGCTATAGGCTATGGCTACATGTGGTACAAGGTATCTCTTATTAGAGTTCCCAAAGTTTTCTTACAATGATTTCTCTGAAGCTGATGATGTTTGTTTCCTGTGGTTTAGGGTATTTCATTCTCTGACATCATGTGCGTAACAAAGAAGAACATGGAAGATGCTGTCTCCAACTTGACCAAGCATTTGACCACCGTTTCAGAAGCTATTTCTGTAGGCTGCCTCTTGTATATATATATGATCTTCTTAAGGGATTCTAATTGTATGATTATTGTTGTTGGTCAGAATGCTAAGAAGCACTTGTCTGAGCGGCTTAAGAAGACAGACGATAAGCTGGAATCACAAAAGGATCTCTTAAAGGGACTCCAGGACGATGTACGAATGTGATATGAACTAGTTTCAAAAGCTTTTCTATTTTTTACGGTGGTATTAATTAGTTTCAGACCTATTGGAACAGGTGGGTTTGACTCTAGAGGACCTTGCTAAGATTGGAGATGATTTTTATGCAATGCATAACATGTTTGGTGGTATGGTGCGTGACCCACCAATGGGACTCTCTCTCTTTCTTTCTTACTTATAACTTAACGTTAAACCTATTAGTGGTTCTTATTGCATACTGATTCTATCTAATTCCTATTTCTAGGGTGGAACATTAGATAGTATTGAGTACAAACAGGTATCTTCATTTTCATTCTTGTTATGTTCTGAATATTAACTCAAATGACATTTGTATGGTTTACTTATTTGTCTTCTCTTTTTTTCCACACTGGGCAGAATATTGCGAATATGGGTTTAATGCATCTGTGCGACTCTATGGGCGGAGAAAATCACAATATGCCTGATATTATGATGCAGGTTAGTATGAAATGAACAATGCACATAATCTGCTGGTATTACATTACCTCTTAACTGTTTTCATTTTGTCCCTGGACTTTTTATGATAAATTGCTACATGTGGTCTTTGCAGGAGAAGCTTCGACTTTCTGGGAAGTCAAACACATGTATAGTACTTACAAACGAAGAAACTTCAAGCTCTGAGGTATTGTCTGATCAATACATTTTATCAATATGCAGTCACCGTCTCTGACATATTTAGATGCAGTAGTTAGATTAATTTTTAACCTCCATCTGATCTGTGTTTTGACATGTTTCAGGGTTTGAAAGAAAGCGATAAGATAGAGCTTATTGAAGGCTGATTCAGATGGCACCATATTAAGGATATGATGTGTAGTATAGAATACTGAGAAATAGAAGTGATTATTTATGTATTTTTTGTTGTTTAAAATTTAATGCCCTTTTAGGGCGAATAAAGAAAGATATGAAAAACAAAAAGAATGTGCTTTTTTCATTGATTGTTTTTTATACAAAGCCAAAAAAAAAGAAAGAATGAAGCCTAACCCATTTATCCGTACTGCATTATTCACAACAAATAACAATTCTTGTTCAGTCCTTTCTTGTGTGTTACTACCATAACAGCACTCGGACGACAAATGGATTTTGTATCAGCAGGACTTGCCTGGTCTGCAACCAAGCGTACCAGCATCTTTGGTTAGTCTTCTTACCCCTGTTCCCGGCTGTGGCTGGATTGCAAAATGTCTAGGAATTGGATTTTCCGGGGCAGGGCTCCATGCGTTTGCCCTTCCTGATTTTACAAAGTAAGCTCCGTTCAAAAAGTAATCTCTCTCTGATTGCCAGTTCCATGATTTCCACTCTGAATACTTTGCGTACTCTCTCTTTGTAACCTGCAATAAAATCTCTCAGTTGTGTCTCAAGTGTTGTTGGGTAGTAGAGAGTGTAGTGGTGGTCTCTTTTACCTGCTTGGAATTTTCTTTAGGAGGAGCAATGAAACGGTTGCCTTGACTTATAATGGTAGGATTCATGTTTCCACCAATTGCATACATTTCCCAATGAGTATAGTCATTGTTGACCACATGGACCAAACCAAATCTGGCCCTTGGCATTCTTTGAACCAATCTCTTGCCAAAATGGTTAAAAGCTACCGTTATCTGCATTTTCTTGTCAATCACATCCTCTTCTCTGGCCCCAAACAGCATCACCTGCGAAACCGACAAAACACTGGTAAGTCAGGGAGTACATGACTGGATCTGACCAAGCCCAATGAAATATTGGCCTTGACCTCCAAATTATTATAAAAAAAAAATTATAACGGTTTTTAAGAAATGTTTATAACTCCTCATTGTTTTAATTCTATTGGTATGGCTTGGCCTTCTTTACCTCGTTATGGTCGGTGAGATGGCAATTGGAGATAGTAATCGCGGTCGATCCCATGATGACATCTATCATTCCATCAGTACAATTCGTCATGGAGACATGATCGATCCAAACATTGGTCGATCCAAAAATATTGATCCCATCACCATCACTTGTTGTTCGATGCCCAAAATGATGTTCAGAGTCTCTAATCATCCCACCGTTTCCAGGTACAATCGTCTTGATGTGAATGTTGTGTATGATCACATTCTTCACGAACTGTAACGTTAAACCTGCACCTCCGGTTATATGTATATTCGCTCCTCGACCATCGATGGTCTTGTCGCTGTTTATGATCAGTTCTTGTTGCAGTTTTATGATCATGCTTCTACCAAATATGATCCAAAGCGGTCTGTCGCGTGTCACTGCGTATCTTAAGGTTCCTGGCTTGGGGTTCATCAGGTCGTCGTCGGATGCGTCGGTGACTACGTACATCGGTCCCTTCTTGCCTCCGGTTGTCTTCCGACCGAACCCTAGGACGCAGTCCGCTAACTTTTTCCGGTTTTTATGCCAGTTCCTGTGTCCTCGCCAACATTTATCGATAGCGTTGAGGGAATGGTACCTTCCTCCACGTCTCTTTGTTTTTCGACCGCCTCCAACTTGTCCGAGCTCTCTCCTTGTTCCGTTGTCTGCACCAGTTGTCTCCATTGCTCTGAGCAGGGACAGGAAAACAAAAACAAAAAACGTTCGGTTACTTGTACAATAAGTTAGGTTTATTTTTGAGAACGTACAATGCGGCATGGTAGTTCAAATGGTCCGTGACATTAAAAGGATTCGGGTCATAAGATTCTATAGTTTGTCTTAACGCGGCGGCTTGACGTTGGGTCCAGTATTCATCGAAGACTGCGACGTGAGCTTGAATCGATGGAGCCACCACGGCTAGACACAAGGAGAGGAAGGCAAAAACGTGGCTCCCAAGGTTCAAATAAGCAACCGCCATTTTATTCTATTTTAATTTATTTTATTCGGGTGAAGAACCCTTGAAACTTCTTGGGTCGTCCAAAAAGTTTTCTGGTCGGCCCAGGGTTTAGAAATAAATGATTAGATTCATTGTTTGCTTATATAACAAGGAGCCTGAAAGAGAGAGGGAAGGTGAAAGACATTAATGGAGGATCATCGATTAACAGAGTAATGATTTGGTAACCATTGGTTTTAAAAGCTCTATGTTTGTTATTGCATATTAAACCAATTATAGGATGGCTTTGTTTTATTGTTCTTTCTTCGTTTTATCCTTCTTTTGTGGAATATATTCAGTTATTTTTGTCATCAAACCTAACACTATTACTATTTAAGTGTGTTATTTATAATTTATGGGGTTTATTACGAAATGAGTTTAGTAATCTGATAAAACTGTAATACTTTTGTTTATAGGTTTTATAAAATGTAAATATATGTAAATATTGTTAATTTATATATGTAAATATAGAATTTATATTTAGAAAGTTATGATTTTATGATTTTTGATATTTTTATAATTATATTAAATGTAAATATTATTAATTTATTATTTGACTGTTACCGCATTTGGTAGTTAACCAGTCATAAGTCACCCGCAAACGCACCAATTTTTAACCGCAATACCAGTCGTACAAATCTCTTAAAACTGCTAGAAACCGCAACCGTCCGCATCCACAAACTCCCGCAACCGCAATCGCAACCGCTGCACTTAAACCAGTCAGGCCCTTAATGTATAAAAATAAAACCGAAGATGGAAACAAACCATAAAAGTGGGTGCTATTAGAGTTGCGGTCAGGAGTTCACTCATGGTAACATGTTGATAGTTGATACACGCCACAAAGAAAAAAAAAATGGACCTTAGAAAGAAGTAGAAAGAGTATGAAGTGTATTGGACATACATCTTTGTACATGAACAGAAGTCTTTGTTATGATCATTGAAACTTGGGTCGGTTATAAACGCAAGCTTTTTAGCATTATGTCTCTGTTACTTACAGCTTCTTAAGATCAAACTGTGGCATACGTAACGATAATGTTTAGTTTATGTAGCTAGAGAAAATGCGTATAATTAGCTTTGATCATTTGTCATTTATACACCAAATCTTTGACAGAAAAAAAAACAATACACCAAATCTTCAATACTTTTTCATCACTTGAACAAGCCATACTAGAGTAGTATTAGTGTTTGAGGATTATGGAAATGTTCGTTTCTCCATCTATCATCTCCATCCAGCTGCTCCATCTATGTGATCCATCCAAATGATCCATCATATTTTAGATTTTCTATCAAGATAAATTTTATGTTTGTTTCTTTATTTCTATTTCAATCCAGATGAGTTTAATAAACAAATTACAAATATACTTTTGATTTGATTTAATCATATGTTTGATATTAATTTTAACTATATTAATTTTTATTATTTAGTATAAAATATATTTACACTGAAATTATTTTAAAATTAGTATTTCACATTTATAAATTTTTATTTCATATAAATTTATTTATTTTATTTAAATTTTATTAAAATTTAACTGCTACTGTAACTTTTCATAAAACTCAAAATAGAAACTTAAATTTGAATAAACTTCCAAACAACTCAAAGTAGAAACTCAAAGTGCAAACTCAAATTTTATGAAACTAAAATTTAAAAGATGGAATCAATGGTAAGATTTTGGCGAGAAACCGTATTTTTACGATTTTGGCGAGAAAACACGCTTTTACTGTTTTGGCAAGAAACCGCGTTTTTACGGTTTTGGCGAGAAATCACGTTTTTACGGTTTTGGCGGAAAAACGCATTTTTGCGGTTTTGCGGAAAATTGTGTTTTGTGGTTTTGCCGGAAAAATGTGTTTTGTAGTTTTGATGGGAAAATGTTTCTTTGTGGTTTTGTCGTTTTTCATGAGTGATAAAATGATATTAGGTTTAAGTTTGTAATCTGTTAATTATATGGAGATATAATTAGACATTATACCATTTTGACAAGCTCCTCTCCATTTAGATGATCCAATTTGGATCAGCCAGCTGATTTTTAAAATTAAGCTTAAAGTTTTAAAACTCATTTAGATGAGTCATCTAAATAACTTGTACTTTCAATGCCTAAACAAACAAAAACTCTCATCTTCATTCAGATGACTCATCTGGATGGAGAAACGAACAGCTCCTATGTGAACCAAGCATAGCGAAACAACTTTTTTTACATCATAACAACATCTTTTTTTTTTGAAACACAAACAACATCTATTCACATATGAAAAAAAACTGAATACATTAGGAAGACCCCTTGACTTGCAAACGTGGGACATTGGCTTCTCCTTTGGTTCTAAAAACAGGAACAATGGTAGTTGATGGCCTAGCATTGGGTTATTGTGTAAAAATCGCATGATAGAAAAAAATAATAAAAGTCACAAAATGGAGATGCGGGGTATCGATCCCCGTACCTCTCGCATGCTAAGCGAGCGCTCTACCATCTGAGCTACATCCCCATTATTGATGTATAAAGGTAACAGAAATATATTAACTATCTAAATTTTTATCAACTTCAAAGTCATAGTATGGGTGTCAATATTAATCATTTACTTGTTCATACTGTGACAAATAATTGCATTATTTGTATATATCATCACTATATCAGTAAGGGATAAAGCTACCAAAAATCACTTGAACATTACTAACAGTGAGAAGAAACAAGTAACAATATGTGAAGAACTCTGTTCTTGCTCATCATCAAAAACCAATTCAAGGCAAAGTTGGTCTTATAGACTTCCTAATCTTCCTCATAACACTCCACATAAACGTAGACACAAAGAAGAGAGCAACACCAGCCACAATAGCTTCTCTCAAACCAAGATTCACCAGCAAGTTCACAAGCAGCCCCGCTAACACAACCCCGCAGAAATTAGAGGAAACAGCAGACCAGAAGGGCATGTCTAGGATCGATGCTATGATAGCTCCTGTCCAAGCACCAGTTCCAGGGAACGGAACGGCTACAAAGAGCATTAGTCCTAACCACTGGAACTCTTCCACAGGTCCAGCCTTCTCTTTAGCTCTTTTGAACAAGATTTCAAGTAACTTAGAAGCTGTTCTGCTCTTACCCGCCAAGAAAGAGGCTAACTTTTTGAGGTAGAGTATGATAAATGGAACCGGAACCATATTGCTACAAAAAGAAAACAATGTCACATCTTTTTCCTCATATAATCAAATCATATGGATATAAGATTGAACGTAAACATATAATAATATCTCCAAATCTCATTTAACTTAAACAACAGAAAAGTTGCCAATGTCACACTTTTATATTATCGTTAGGACCAATGTCTGAAACCAAATCAACAACAATAACAAGATGTATCCAAGACTAACCCAAGAACAGAGAAGAAAGTGAGAACCGTTGGTTTAAGCTGCATCCAATAACCAACTGGTATAGCACCACGGAGCTCGATAACCGGAAGCGTGGCTAAAGCAAAGACCGCAGCTTCGTCAGGCCAACCAAACCGGCGGAGAGCGGCGGCGATTCTGAGACCAAAGGTGGATGATTTGATGGAGTCAGCGGCGGCTTTGGCATCGCCGGACCTAGCGAACCAGAGCAAAGAGAAAGCGGTCCAGAACACAACGCATATCGCGAGTTTTAACGGGTTTGCGCCGATAGACGGAGGAAGCTGGATGATTTCGTTTTCTTCTTCTTCTTCTCGGAGAAATCCATCTGGAGAAGAGCAACGGGTGGTGAATTCACGGCGTGATGGGTAGTAAAGACTGTAGCTTTGACTCTGTAGGATACTGTTCTGATTCAATCCTCCTGGAGAGATGGGAGATGAGAAAGGCCTAGTGGGTATTGCAGTCAGGAGATGTGTTTTTGTGGATGAGGGAGATAGAGTGAAAGCAGAGATTGAGAGTAATGTAGAAATCGTCATTTCTTATTTCAGCTTTTCTTCATCTTTAGAGTAAAAGCTCACTCTGGAAACTGAGTTTAAATCGGGGTAGGGGGTGTTATTGAACAAAAGTATTTATCTGGGGTGAATGTATAAATCTTCGTAAGTATAAGGTTTATTTGAAGGGGTGTTATGTCAGTTTTACTGTGTTTGTGTATACAAGAATGTTCTAATTGATGGTCATACTAAAATCTGAACGCTTAAAATTAAAGGAAAATGGAAGAAAACATATAATTTATTATAATATAAATTTATGATAGAAAAGCATAATATTAATACAAAACATGTGTTTATGTTTTCATGTATTTTGTATAATAATTTTTAAGAATTTGCTGGTGGGCATCCAGGGAAGCCCGGAGGACAAATTTTTGGAATTGGGATTGGGAACTGCTCCACTGATATCTTTTCATCCTGGTTTGGTTTTGGAGGAGGAAATGGCTCGGTTGGGAAGGTGGGTGGTCTATGGATTGGATTAGAGTCGGTTTGAATAGGCTCGGTCCTACCTTGGGCTAGACCAGATGCAAGAAGCAGTGTAACTACCATTGTTAGCGCAAAGAGCTTCATCATCTTAATCATCTTTGTATGTGATGGAATTGAAAATGTTTAGCCTAGTTTGCTTATTTATATTATTGTGAACTTCTGACCTAAATAAGGAAGCATATAAAAGGTGGCATATGACATGTATAAAAAAAAGTTATATTAGTTGAATATTATCTGTATTAATTTAGTAAAGCAAGCCAAGTGGCATGTTCCAAAAAAAAAAGCCAAGTGGCATATTGACCCAAAAAGTAATAAATAACACTAAATATAAGGATGATTGGTAGGTTATCTGATTGATTTGCACTGTTTTTATCTTTTCACTACTAATTTAATTATCAACTAGATTTTGATCCGCGCTTAAGAAGCGCAGATATTTTTTGGTGACCATAAATTCAAATATTAAATGAATTTATATTTATTATTAGATATCTAAAATATTTAAAAGCTGTTCTATTATTATTATTTCAGTCCGTTACAATGTTTTCATTGAGTTTTCATATCCGAATCAGACTTGTGGTCGAACCGTAAGATCTAGTAACTCATATATAGTGGGATAAAATATAATAAAATCAATATAGTAAAACTGTAAAAGTATCTGAAAATCAAAAAGACCGTTATTAACCCACTGAGAAAAATATAATTTGTTTTTTGTTTTATAAATTTTTGATATATTAATATACATTTGACTTGTATAAGAAATTTCTTTTAACAAATATTGTTAAGTTTATTTATAAATATATTAATTATCAATCTACCAAAATAGTGAAGCAAGTATTATTTTTTTTCCTTTTTTTAATTTTCTATCAAACTATTATCAATTTTTGTTTTTTAAATCATTCTGTGACAGATATTTTATTATTAGAAGTCCATACAATTTAAATAATGTTACATTTATATGTATTTATGTATAAAATGGTCTTCATAATTTGGGATTTTGTAAAAAATGTGTCTAAAGTTAATTTGGTTAATTTTTTTCCTGTAACAAAAGTTAATTGGATTTATAATTTTCTTTTCTGAATGGGTTGTATCAGTTAAATTATCTTTTTTAAGTTAAACGCCCAAAGTCTAATTAATAATATTTATTTTGCTGATAACAAAGCGAGATTAAATAGGGATAACATATAATATATAAGAAAGACTAAAAAATAAAAAAAGGAAAGATCCAAACAATTTTTTAAGTAAATTTATTTAAATTGTTTCTCTTTTAATAGTATTGATCATGATTTAGTAAAACAAATTATAAATCTACAATCCAAATTTTTTAAAACAAATACATTGGATTTAGTAATCAATTTTTCTACATATTTTATCCATTGTTTTAAAAACTTTTGAAACAAATCTACAGGAATAAAATCTACAAATACAACCACAAAATCTACAATTTAGATTTTTAAGCTAAAAACCTAAAACTATAAACTTCTATCAATCGAGCCCAATGTGTAATGACTTTAGGAAAGTAAAGCCAATTGATTTTATATTTGACCTAAAACGTAATATTTTTTTTCTAAAACATACCTCTTTCAAAACATAAATATTAAAAAGTTGATTTTAATAAACAGTACTATAAAATTTAAATTTTATTAGTTATATTGATAACTTTTAACTTTTAAAAGCCTGACTAACAACAATTTCACAAATCCAAGTCAAAATTGAACATTATTTTAAAAAATTCATTTTTAGTTACATATTTTTACCAAATTAAAATAGTATTTCTTTCATTTCAAAGGATTCATGTTTAGAAAAAAAATTGTTTCAAAGATATTTGTTTTTACATTTTTAATATATTTTTTATTAAGTAATAATAGTAAAGTATACGCTTTAAAAAAAATTGTGTTTATTATATTTTGATTTGCTAAAAATTATGAAAAATGATTAATCAGCAAAAATATATTTATTATTATTATTTAGTATATTTTTTTAATGTGTGAAAATTCTAAAATATAACCGATACTCTCTCCGTTTCGAAAAGATATATATTTTAGACTTTTTATATATATTAGAAAACACATTAAAATTTGATTGTAAATGCATTGTTTTTTTGTAAATACCAATTTTTTATAATTTTTAGCCAATATAAATCCAATAAATACTATTATCTTTTTTAAAATTTACAATTTTTCATTAAATAATACATTGAAAAAATATATTTTTTTTGAAACAACCTTTTTTTTCAGAACATAAATTTTTTTGAAACGGATGGAGTATAATATTTACCATTCAAAGACAATCTGTGGGAATGTTTCTCAAACCTAGCATTATCATGCGAGTCCAAGATCCTGTTGGTTAATATTGAACTGAACGGTAAACAACCTTAAGCAGATTTAAGGAGTCTAGTAAACAGACTTAAGCAGGCCAAATCAGTAGTAGCATTGACATTAACAACAGCAACAAAGAATCCAAAGAAAAACAAAGAAAGACATCACTCAAATTGTAAATAGTCTCAATCCATAAACAAAGACTAAGCAATTTTAAACATAAAGCGTATTTTTAAAAACCTTCTTACATCTTCTAAAACCCTTGTTCAATAAACTGGAAACGTCTTTCTCCTTCTTTCACACCACCTTCCTAATTCTTTTACATCAAGGCCTGGCTCTCTTGTTACTGCAGCTTGGGCATTTGTAGTGCTTGATGTGTTCTGCCTTAGCAGGTGTTATCTTCACACATTTCCCATGGAACCACTTCTCGCAGGCGTCACAGCAAATCCAGAACTCATCTGTACCGTCACTGTCTCCACAGGCGCCACACACCGCACCTTGTTCATCGTCTTCATCCTCGTCCTCACTCTCATCTTCTTCTTTAGGCGGTGGAGATGACATCTTTGGTACCTTTTGTAAGAGATTCAGATTAGAGAGACTGTTTGAGAAGAATTACAAAGATGAGGAGTGAGAAAATAGATAAAGAGAACGTACCTTTAAACCGTTGGATTTGCTTTTGCTACTGGTGTTGTTGTTACCAGATAGATCCTTGGATTGCTTTGCATTGCCCGTCACAATCTCGAAAATAGTTGGGAGCTCATTGATCATCTGGAAGAGCTTCTTCCTGATCAATTCATTGGATAAAGCTTAGAGGCAATGGATTACTAGTAAAAGTTCTTTCATTCAAACAACCAAAAGATATAATATACGAAGACTTTGATTAACGACACAATGTCTAACCAATACCCTAAACAAGTCCAAAGTCACAGACTCAGTATGCCTCCATTTCCTTTTTAACCTGTTAGATCTAACCTAACGGATTCAATGATTGTTGCTGAGCTGTAAACACAGCTACAATGCCTAGTGTTAGTTACAATGATCCTGCACTAAACTAATACAAGAAATAACTAATCAGAATTAGAGGCACATATCACATCAACTGAACAGAATCATTATATATATCTTAACACAACTAGTCTAGTTTGGAGGGATTCATAACATTTGTGGCTTCACAGCTGTCTCATGAAGTAAAATATATGAACTGAAAACCACTTTCAAGTTTCAACAGCAAAAGGTGTAACATAACAGAGCCATGAATAAGATCACAAGATGTAAAGAAATTCAATGAGACAATGTTAAAATAAAGCTCCAAGACAACACAAGAGGATGCTAGGATGATCATTATGAACTTTTACCCCCACACAAGAGAACCGAGAATATCATATTTGAGAAGAAGGAACATTACCTCTCATTCTTACCAAACCCAAAACGTGCACCAAAGTAAAAGGCAACAGAAAGCAGCCAGGAATCACTGTGAACAGCGACCAGAGACACCCAGTCCTTTTCTTGCATCCCGTCTCTAGCGAAATTGATGCCCAAAGCAGGTTCAGGAAGCTCAGGAGGAACTTCCTCGACGGGAAGATTAACCTCCCATGTCTCATTAGGAAGTCCATAGAGGCACAAGTTCTCTTTCTCTGCATAAAAAAACAAACCAACTTAATCTCAGCTGCAAACATGTACTCACTCACAATCAAATAAACCAACTCTTCAAAAAAAGTTTCAGATAGACAGAAAATTCAAGGAAGAAGATAATCTAAAGATAAAGCTTCAATAAAGGAGAAAACTATAAACAAAATAAACACACTCAGCCAGTCACTATGAAAAGAAAGAAAAAACTAAATTTTTACAAACAGTTTAAATAAGATAAAGCTCCTAAAAACATTGATTAATAACTGGGGAAACGAGAAACACATTATCACAATGAAATAATTAAAGGACATTGTAATTAACTGAAATTATATTACAAGAAATCTAGAAACCATGGATCAGTGAACAAACAGATTGGTACTATAAGGCGCACTTGAAACATGCAATCTCAGTGAACTTCAACATACCATTCCACTAGACACACTAAACTAGAACACCATAAACGAAACCTGGCGAAATAAATTTGAAGAAAAAACTCACCAGGATCGCACGTTTGGTAAAACTTCACCATATCTGCATTAACAACAACAACAACAAACACAAATCTCAGTAAACGACAAAAAAAAAATCCACAAAAAATTAAATTTTTATTGTTTTCCGCAAAGCCCAAATCTGCAAATCTGCGCAAGCTCATCCTTCTAATTCGCCGGTACAGGCTTGTCGGAGAAAACAAAACATGCCCGAATCGGACAAAGCAGAAGAGAACAGAGACATAGACTAAGGGAGGACAAAAACTGACCGGTAGTAAGAGCCTTGATAAGACCAGCTCGACGACCTCTGAAGTCAGTAAAGACCTCATCGACAGTTCGAGGTGTTGGATGAGTGATTACCTCCATCTTAATTAACCTCCCCGGATGATGAATTAGCCTCACAATCGCCGGAGGAAAGTGACTATTCCGGTTAAAATCAAAATCTGGGAAGGAAGGAAGGAACCCTAAGAAACACGATTTTAAAAAAGGAATCAGATCAAAGTGTTTTTCCTGACGTCATATTTATATATTTATATATAACAAAGACAAGACAACAAGTGTATTTATTATATGAATTCGGAGTCTTAGTTAATGATTGAGATTTGAGACTAAACTAAAGTTTTTGGTGGACCCATACATTACAAAGTCACATTTTTAATAATTTTTTATCATGAAAACTGTATTTACTTCTATTTTTTTTTTTTAACTAGGCAATAATCTATACTATTAAAAAGGAATCAGTTCAAAAAAATCTACTTATGAAAGGTTGTTGGACCTATTCACTAGACTTAATTATTTTTTTGGTCTCACCCTATATTTCTCTAACTATACACTAATCAATTACCCTATATTTCTCTAACTATAAAATAACCAATGTTATTATTTAATACTCAACTTACTATAATACACCAAAGATTTATACATCAATATTATTAATTAAGAATCATTGATATATTTTACTCCTATTTTTTCTTGGAGTAAATATATTTAATTCATATTAAATGTTTTATGACCCAAATTAACATAAAAACATGATGCAAATACGGTTAACAGAAATTTAAAAACATGATACCATTCGACGGTCAAAACATATTAACTTCCAATTACGATTAGAGAAATACTTCACAGTACAACAACAAGCTTAATTATATTTCAAAATTATAGCTTTTTCTTTGAAAACCTTCATAGGTTATTTTTGTGATGAAAATCTTTTACAATTGGGTTTATTAAGAGAAAGGGTTTTGTATAAATATTTTCTCAGGAAATTATAGCATTTTTAGAATGTTTTTATGTTTAAATAAAATATATTATTTATTTTTAACATTTATAGGTAACTCAACTAAACTCAACTTAATAATAATTTTATTTCTAAAACTCAAAAATTTAATCTTAATATATTCATTATAAAACTTATAAACTAGAATGTATAACATAAAAAATGTAGTTTATTCAATTTTATATCTTAGTAAAATTTAAATGAGAAATTTAATCAAATTTTGAAAAATATTATCATGTTATTTTAGATTTTTACCATGTCATCTGGTATAGATTCACGAGTTAATATGGGTTTTAGATTTTAAGGAATTTTAAATAATGGATTTTTATTAAATTGGAACTAGATTATATATGGTGACTGCGTTTACTGGTTTGACTGTGGATACCACTTATTGGTGTTTTGGTTTCTTTTAGTGGAAAATTAGACTGAATGTTGATGACTTATTAAGATATTTTTTTAATATTTGAAAAAATGTTTGAGTAATTTATTTTTATAGGGTAATTCATCTTATAAATAGTATATTTAAGATATTTGGTTATTTAGAAATTATATATAATTAATATTTGTAGGCATATAATTTGTATTTTAAAATTCAGGTATCTATTTATTTTGGTTCTAGAGATATATGATATGTTCGGTTATTTATAAATTTTGGTTCAAGTTTGGTTTCAATTTTTCAATTTGGTACAGGTTGATTATTCGGTTCCGAATAATATGGCCAAACTTATAAACTATCTTATATAAAAAAATTTATTAAAAATTATTAAATTCAAAAAATAAATCCGCGCTTTCTAAGCGCGGATCAAAATCTAGTATATATTAAAGTTACTAAATATTAAAAGTATTCTTTTGAAAAAAAGAAGTTTTAATTCTAAATATTTTTACAGCCCAACTTAAGATGGATTTTGAAGGGATAATATGTACGGGCCAATAAACGTTAATGGGCTTTACAGCAATCTGGATGTAACGAGATTTTAAGTTTTTGATGCAAATGGGTCACATGGATCAGAGGAATAAAGTTACACAAAAAGGGAGAAATTATGATTCCTTTCTATCTTGTTTCGATGATGCTCTACCTTTTTTGAGGAGTGACAAATTTGAGGATATTATTTAGGCGATCACTAAGCTTTAAGATATTATATTGATATCGTGCATATACATGGAGATCAGAGAATTGCACGAAATTGTCACTTCCAAAGTTATAGTTCTCTTGATCTATCAAGAAACACATTTATATGGGGATCTCTCTTGCTAAGAACCCCAATTATAGGGTCCTTTGAGTTATCATAAGTCATAATATTGGGCTTCTTGTGTATGTTTTAATATGAAATTATCAAAGATTGGTCATATATAAGTCAGCGGCCCGACACCTCGACCCAACGGCCCGACACCTCGACCCAACCACTCGAAGAAGCCCATCAGGACAGAGCACATTAGGTTAACGAGCATGTGTCTATAAAAGGAGGAGGAAAGACAACAAGGAAGGGGATCCGCAAATTACTACACTCACTTTCGGCTAAATCTAGGGTTTATATCTTACTTCTCGCCGACTTGTACAGTACGAACCAGCTTTCGCCGGACTAATCCATTTGTTCTCTTCTCCTTTTGTAACACTGTTTCGACTCATTGATCTAATAAAACATGTATTTGTCTTGACCCACCGATGAGAACTCGTCCTTTCTCTTTACTAGTTGATCTATCAAGAAACACATTTATATGGGGATCTCTCTTGCTAAGAACTCCAATTATAGGGTCTTTTGAGTTATTATAAGTCATACTATTCGGCTTCTTGTGTATTTTTTAATATGAAATTATCAAAGATTGGTCATATATAAGTCTAGAGATACCGTGAGTTATGTAAAACTTTTCGATGAAGAAACTACTACGGCTATGCGGGTGTTAATTTTCACTTTTTACACATAAATATTTGTTTTATATAGTTAGTGGATTATCTTTTTTTTAGCATTTACCATATATTTAAACGTTTGTATCATTTTCTGAAACCCTATAATTCGATAATTTTAAATAATTGAGTTAATAACATATATTTTCTGCTTGATACGGCGAAAGTGATCTCGCAATCTATACTATTATTTGTGAAGTAAATTTTTAGAATCGAGTTCTCACGTTAAAAGTTAGATTGCTCAATATCGTTTATACTCTTAATGAATAAAATGTATAACTAAATTAAAAAATAAAAACGAAATTTTAATTTATTTGATTAGGTAATTGATTAAAATTAATAACAGTAAAAATTATCTAAAATCTAAAAATATAATTTTAAAAAGAGATAATTTATGTATATATTGTATTGTTATCTGAAAAAACTTTTAGTAAAAATGTAAAAACATGAATTATATATAAAAAGTTAAAAACATGAATTATATAACTAAATATTAATCAATTAAAATTCTTAATTATATAATTAAAATAGAATATTGAATTATCCAAAATCTAAAAATATAATTAAAAAAAGATAATTTCTATGTATATATTGTATTGTTATTTGAAAAAGTATTTTAGTAAAAAGTTAAAACATAAATTATATAATTAAATATTAATTAAATATTTTTAATTATATAATTAAAAATATAATATTAAGTTATTTTAAGATTTATTTTAGTATAATGAATATAGTGTACAAAGAATTTTTCAAAAATTATGAAAATGTTTAAGCCCGCATCGCGGGCAAAACACATAGTTGTTAATATATTAAATGTTTTTTATATAATTATTAGGAAATGTCTTTAAAAATATCTAACATTCTCTTACTATAAAAAATGGAAATCTAATAATGCATGGTGGTAATCAATGATTAATAATAGGTTTTGTGTATCTATCTATCTATCTATCTATAATCTTCTATAATAATAAAGGAGACTTTTCTCCCTTCTCAGGCCTCCATGTCATCATTCACATAAGGGCGTTTTATGCCATGTGGCTTACCCAAATACAAGCCAATCCTGCGTTTTATGCCGAAATTTTCAGAAACTAGATCGACTTTCATCTCCTTGTAATGTAACTGAGATGCTTAACTCAACCGAGCTTTTGCGTGATTATTCAACCGACCTCTTCTTCGCATCCCACACAGTACGTGAACTTAACTGACTATTTTTTCATCGTCAAACCTTAGGTGTTTCGTTTCTCCTCCTCCTAGATTCGTCTGAGAAACAAACATACCCAGTTATGTCATTCAATTCACCACGCCCAGTACTTAAACTTCAATTCCTAGCAGATTAAGTGAATTAGTATATATACAGTGGTGATGAAGAAGGCGTCTGCGGCTCGCTTGCAATCCCGGTAGATTAAAAATCCCCTCCATTACAGAAAGAAGGATGATGAATTCTAGAGCTGCAGAATCACTGTTCTTTTTACGCTCAGAGACGGTGACACCAATGGCCGCCACAATCAGGAACCTCTAGCAAGAGGTTAAGAGCTCCCATGGTAGCTTTTCCTCTAGCCTCAAACCGGCGCAAATGGACCGCGCCGATTGTATCTTAAGTGGTTCTTTGATATGCATAAACCAAAAGGTAACAGTTACACTACCAGTATTTCCTTATAACTCATATGGATTTTTAATCTGCAATTTTCTGCTCTAGATTTAATTTCTTTTAATTGTCTATATTGATATTGGATTAGAGTTCAGTCACAGCAAAACATATTTACTGGTTTAGTTGCTTATCTTGCTGAGAAACTTTTGGTAGCTCAGTTTATAGACATGAAGATCTCTGGAAACATTAGTGCAAACCCTAAGTCTTGCAAAGGGTAGTAGATGTCATATAGAGGAGCTCTCCCAGAAAATTAGCAGAATAATAACTTATCAATAAACAGAGAAAGAATGGAAGAAAAAGAAGCTTACTAATAATTGATTCATTTTCTATGCAGCATTGGTACTGACCTCACAAGAGAAGACATGAAGAACTGTTACCATCATCTCCAGAGGATCCAAGACTCTGTTACCATCATCTCTAACCGTCTCATAATGCCTTCAAAACTAGAGTAAGCTCCAGGGAAGCCACCAATGTGCTAAAATGCTTCTTAAAATAGTGAGGTACACTCTTGGAAACTTGCAAGCGTGTCTAGATATTAAAGTCCATTGTTATGTGAATGAGGACACTGATTTCTTTTTTCTTTTTCTAATGGTCCAGGAACATCATTGAGCAACTAAATGAAGGGAAATACAAAGGGCTGCGTAAGGTATGTGGAATCAATAGGTATCTAATGTAATGTACTAACTTATTTGAGTGAATATTTCAACCTTCTGCTATGTTCGACTACATGACTGCCATTTCAGGGACCCTCCAATTAAGCGCAAGATACTCAACTTCGCAGGTTTTTTTCTTCTTCATCGTCTGATCACTTAGTGTGTATGATATATGTGCGTTAAACCGACTCTGGTGGGATTGTTTGCAGCTGTGGTTGAGATCCTTTCCGTGGTTATCTTTGTGGAAGAAGAGATGGTATTGGAAGGAACATGAGCATTAGAACGTAATCACCCAGGCCTCTGGTGGATTGGCAAGCCTATGACTGAATCACACACCACAGATTCTGTTTTATAACTTTTTACAAACAAAAATAAAAGTAAGATTTGGGACTGATTATATATGAAGCGTGGCTCTGTAACCCTGTATGTGGAAGCATAACATTTCCTCTAATTGGAGTGTGGAAAAGGGGAGAGATGAAAGCTTCACCGTTGATTCTCATCCTTTACATGTGAATCATGCAATAAGGACAACGCAGTTGGTGTTCTCAGGTATACTCCGTCAACTAAATTTTTAGCCTTCTTTAACTAACATTTTAATTTTTCGTTACAATCTCACCACTACTAAGCAATGTAAACGATGTATCTTATGCAGGTACCGTGTACAGTTCTTATAACTTATGCATGTACCGTGTACAGTTCTATGTGTCTGATAGGGACAGTACAGTTGGGTTTGTCGCATTTGATGGAGAAATGACTAAATAACCAACGCACGTTCAGCAGAAGTCGCTCAACTTATGGTAAACCAGCAAGAACCTTATACAATTGTTGGATTAAGTTTTTTTTTAAACACCACTACAGAAAACCTCACCTGAATTTTCTAAAAGGTCCATGTTTGGAGGATCCCGATCAAAGACCCCTACCACAATGCTTAGAGGACTGGTTTGGAAGAAGATATGCGCGAGTAGTGGAAGCCATGATCTGCTTCATCTTGGTGGAGTCAAAGCTGACAGTGCAGAACTTCAGGAGGACATGCGCACCGTCAAGAAGGCCCGCAATGGTAGCTTCACATCATAGGGATTGTCCAAGCCCAACGATTTAGCCAGAATAGTATCAAAAACATTAAAACACTAGCTTAATACATTTTATCATCAACGAAAAGGATAAAAAACATGTCAGTCGGATGACTACATTATGAAGTAACTCATATGTAAGCAGTAATTAGTTCACTAAAAACAAAGGAAAATGTTTCTTCATATTGAAAGTGGCCAGGCATCATTCGTTTCTCTGATAAAGTAATGGTATTTTTGATACTTTAAATTAAATACTGTAAATTTTAGTAATTGTTGTTTTTAGTTGTCTCTCTTTTTACACATTATACTTAAAGTTTTGTTTTTATTTGGACTTATTCTTGGGAACCTTTTATTTGTACTAGCATTCTTCATAAATAATACTACAATCTATACTAATATCAAAATATTTTGCGAACCAATACATGTTGGTTTTACAATGGAAATAATAATTCAAAACCATAAAGAATTAGTCACGAGAAAAACAACATTATATAAAAAGTATACATTAAACTAGGGTTTAGCAAAATATTCAAATCCGAAAAACCAAATCAAATCCTACTTTAAAGCATACCAAACTCGAACAAAAGATGATAAAATATTCAATGATTTAAAAAATTTAATCCGAAAAACTGGAACTGAACCATACATGAACGAAAATATTGGATACCCAAAAAAAACGAACTATAGTTATATATTTGAATATACTAATTAATTTAATATATAATATCTAAAATATCTAAAATATATTCTAAATTGTTTAAAATACCTGAAAATATCTAAAAATATCTAAAAATATCCAAAATAAATATCCAAAATAGCAAAGATATACTCAAAACATCAAAATAGCTAATGATTCTCCACTAAAATATCCAGCCGAACAAATTTCATATTAATTTTGGGTATTTAGTCATAAATTATTAAAACAAGTATGTATATTACTTTTAGTTTTGGACTTTAAAAATCTTAAAAGTATATTTGAATTTGCAAATGAAATTAACATAATTTAAATGGGTAGAAAAACACGAAAATGTATGAACCGAACCCAAACAAACACTAATAGATCCAAATTAAATTAAATTTGTAAATCCAAAAGCTTGAAATCCAAATAGACTCAAACTGAACTTGATCGGGTACATGAATGTCCACTGCTGCATTAACCTTAAAACATATCAGAAAAATAATTCACATTGTTTAACTGCTCTTAAGAATAAATTAACAACATACCTTTCTTTTAGTCACAATCCTGAATATCAAACAAGTAATAAAAGGAGGATATAAGTCTTAGATAGAGTGTCCACGTAGGCGAAAATAATCGGCCAATGAGAAACTATATTTTTGCCATGTCACCTCCTATATTTGTTTTTACAAAATGATCATTTAACTTTTTACTTAAACAATTATAACCGAAAATATTTTTTTAGTGAAATATATTATTTATATAAATATAATTATATTTTGTATTTACATAATAGTTTGTAAAGAAATATTTAGTGTAAATAATATCATAATTTTATAAAATACTAAAATAAATTTGGTTGGTTTTCAACTTTCACAAATAAAAAGTATTATTTGTAAACTTAAAAAAGATTATATCAAGAATATTCTTCTTCAGGAGAGAAAATAGAAAAATAAATCGGAGACAAATCCATCTCTATTTTAAAGAAAAAATAGAAGAATACATTGGAGATGGTCTAAGGCATAACCGACGTAAATGATCGGCGTTGAGATTTCAGCTTTTCTGATTCTTACTATTCTAATGTTTCAATATAATTTGAATATTCCCTTTGCTTTATAATACAATGGTTTATAAGTTTTTTTTGTTTCACTATATAAATTATTTTTATATTTCAATGTAACTTTATACTTATTGGATATTGTGTGGCCAATTAAATTGTGTAAATTACTGTGTAATTGATTAAATTTATATATTAAATGACAGTTTTCTAAAGTAATAACTTTTAAATATTACAGATTTTAATTAAAATTAGAGGATATAAGCCTTAGATAGAGTGTCCCCGTAGGCGAAAATAATTAGCCAATGAGAAACTATTTTTTTTGCCATGTCACCTCCTCTATTTGTTTTTACAAAATGGCCTTTAACTTTTTACTTAAACAATTATAACCGAAAATATTTTTTAGTGAAATATATTATTTTTATAAATATAATTATATTTTTTATTTAGATAATAGTTTGTAAAGAAATATTTAGTGTAAATAATATCATAATTTTATAAAATACTAAAATAAATATGGCTATTTTTCAACTTTCACAAATAAAAAATATTATTTGTAAACTAAGAAACTAATATATCAAGAATATTCTTTTTTAGGAGAGAAAATAGAAAAAGACATCGGAGACAAATCCATATCTATTATGAAATTCCTCTATTTTAGAGAAAAAAATAGAGGAATACATTGGAGATGGTCTAAGGCATTGCCGAAGTAAATGATCAACGTTGAGATTTCAGCATTTCTGATTCTTACTATTATAATGTTTCAATATATTTTGAATATTCCCTTTATTTTGTAATATAATGGTTTAAAAGTATTTTTTGTTTCACAATATAAATTTTTTTATATTTCAATGTAACTTTATATTTATTGGATATTGTGTGACCAACTAAATTACGTAAATTACTGTGTAATTGATTAAATTTATATATTAAATGACAGCTTTCTATAGTAATAACTTTTAAATATTACAGATTTTAATTAAAATTGATAACATTTTGAAACAGATAGAGTAATCTATAAACTAACTTTATATAGATATGAGGACTAAATTGTAAAGTGGTCTCACCTTGAATTTCTTTCATTCTATGCATTCCTAATTAGAAGGAGATAATCAACACCTAATAGTATGTTACTCTTAATATATTAGAAATGGTCGAATTGTAAACCAATTAAAGATTTTGTAAGGAAGGCACAAAGATGTATTTCCAGTTATCACAAATATAGAATCAATTGACAACAACTTAATTATGTCCAGCGTAGGACAAAAGAGAAGAGTTTTCATACTTTCTAATATTATAAGATCTCACTATATTAGTTGCTAAATCAGTTTTTTCTAGCACAAATATTCACTCCATTTTTGGGGTTTAAGTTTTTCTATCTGATGATATTAGTAGTTTGATTAAAAAAACGGTCGATGTGTACATTGTAATTGGAGAAAGAAAACGAACAAAAATCAACCGAAAACTTTTAAGGTATGTGAAACAAAAATTGAAAATATCAATTCTTTGCAATTAAAGAATAAGGCAATATAATTGTAAAAATACAAAATAAAACAAAAATATACACAGAAAGACAAATTTAGTAAAATAAAATCATAATATAATTTCCATAATTGATAGTGCTCAGTTACACTAAAAAGTCTAAATTTACAACATACACAGTTTTATTTACATTTTTAAACCTATTATCTAATTAAAATGATTCTAAAAAAATGCGAGCATGAAGAGTTAGAAAATATACGATAAAATATAATACATAACATTAAAAATATATTATCACTGATCACTAAAAATCATGTTAGTATTAATAGAAATGAAATGACAACACATTTATTAAAACAGTAGAACAACACGCAACAAGGTGTTATTAAATATACAAACTACAAATTAAATATGCTCAACGCAAACACACATAAAAAATGAGACATCAGATTTGGATATATTTAAATAAATAATTTTAAATATATTATATTCTTGATAATTTTAAAATTACTTAAAAAGAAACTAAATTATTAAAAAATTAATATACAAATAACACTAAAGCAATATTTTGTAACGTCAAAATAATAAATGAATAACAAATACATTATGTTAATAAAATTGATTTTAGATTTTAAAGACTTCTAATTCATGTAATATTAAAAAATTCAAAATTTGTTTATTACAGTTAATATTTTACCGTTAGATATATTAAAATAATATTATAGATCGATGATATTCAATTGTTAGTTTTCAACTATTACACGTAAAAAATATTATTAAGTACGTTTTTTTTTAAAAGGGGGTTTTATATTTTAAGTAGGTTATTGGAGTACTTTTTCTTTTCGTAAATTTATTCGAGATGAGATTCCGATCTTTTAAAGTAAGATAATTTATGTTCTATACATAATTATATTTTTTTTTACTTAATTCTAAAATCTCGGACTTGATTTTTCATATTTTATTAGTTAATTGTGTTAAATATAATAGAAATACTTACTTCAAACTAAAAATATAAAAAAAAAATCAAATTTAAAAATTAGTTATATATAATTTAGTATACAAAAATTCACATTAAAATAAAAATGATAAATATAATAAATTTAAGTATATTATCCGTGCTACGCGCGGAGAAAGGATCTATTATCTCTAACAACAATATAATTCTAAAAATAACTAAGAAATAATTATAAAAAAAATATAAAAATCGTAAAGAGTATACAATTGTAAATGTTTTAAAAAATAATTCTAAAATATTAAAATAATTGTCAAACAACAATATATTTTATAAAATAAATGAATACCCCCGCGGAGCACGGACAAACCACTAGTTATGTTATAAAATTTGTTAAACATGAATCATTGATTATTGATCAGTTCATGTGGTGGCAGACATGGTGGTAATAAATTTGGAGGAGAAGCTGATGACAAATGCTTAAACCAGTTAGTGGAAACGATGATCTCTCGAGTGAAGAAAGAAGAGCTTATGCCAAACCACAAACGAAATGGCTATGGGTTGTATGCTCATCAAACCGGTTTAAACCAGTAACTACAATTAATGCTTTTCGTCAATTGTAATTACGCATACCTACCATAAGACAATATTTTCATGTTAACAGGTTCAAATGAATTAGATAGGGTATAGCCGATTTTATTAATTGTATTGGTCCAGAATTTGACCGGTTTAATTAACAATTAAAGTATGAATTGATTGTAATTTGTAAGTGTAAGTGGGTTTTGTGTGGCCGTGTGGGTGATGTTACTTAAAATGTGTATGATTAATAAGGTATATAAAATGGCAATTATACCATTAATTAATGAGGACTCTAGGCTTAGTTTAGATTTGAGTGGTAATTTTTGTAATATTACACTCTCTTGATTATTTCTATAGTGTACTTCTGTTTTAATAGATTAGATACAAAACAAAAGTATCTAGCTAGATACTTCGGAAACACACCTATTATTACAAAATGTATCAACAATTTTCTTAATCAAAATACACATGACACATTTGAACAAGGGTTAACCAAACTAAAATACATATAATAAAATTTGGACCGAAGCTAATATCCAAATTGTATGGAAAAGTTAAACATAGTTGTTATTTAAAACGGATGGTCTAATTACATTGCACCTATAGGTCTCTATTTTGTCAAACCCTAAATCTTATAGTTACGTAGACAAAACTAGCCAGCGTCATTATGTATTTTTGTCATTAGTTGCTGAGTTATCAGAGTTAGTAGATTTTTTATCTATAAAGTCGCACTGATCATGTTTAACAACTTGGATCTAGCTAGTGTGAACGACAATGGCAAATGAATTTAAATAATTGACAAATGATAGACATAAATATAATATCAATCTTTTTTTTATTGCAGTTTTGATATATTAAAATCCAATGACAACGAATTACCATTCAGTTTGTTGAAACATAATTAGAAATTTGTGATTTTAATTAGCCCACTCTTGTTTTTTTGTTGTTGTTTGGTTCAGTTTTTAGATGAAAATGAACTTCAGTTCGGTTTAAAACGGTGTTAAACCAGATTGGATGACATAGTCGTTTATTGTTTACTCCATAGTCGTTTATAACACTGAATTAAAACAAAAAGTTTCAGTAAATTTGATACATAAATTTCTTACAAATAGAATACAGATGTTTCGGTAACCAATCTCCTCCGTAATATATGTTTTTGGAATACAAAATTCCAAAATTCGTCTTTCTCTTTTGTTTTTCGTTTTTTTTTTTCGTATTTTCAATAATGTAGCCCAGGTAATTGCTAAAAAGGAACCTTCAATGGAATTTTTCTATAATAATTGCATTTATCCACCAGGTGGCTTACCCTTTGTTTGTATTCGGATACTAAATTTTCAAGTTAATAAATTCAAATTTCGTCGAAAAGGATACATACGTAAAAAATCAGGTCCGTTACATAAATTGCAATAATCAATCATGTTCTAGCTATAACTAACTTTTTGAAATAAATAATCAGTATATAATAGAGAAATATAACTATTTCAAGATCTAATTAAATTCCTTGAAAAGAGTATCAGTATAATGATCTCTGTTTCCATCCGGTACTAGTGGATTCCATAGATCCCACAAAGCACTGTTTGGAATCGTCCCTGCAGTGATCATGTTCATCGCTAATGCCGCCTGCGTTTGAGGCGTTAGCGCCACTGTAGTTGCCCCCGCCACCAATTGCAACGCGTTTGCATTTAGCTCTTGTTGATTATGAAACTGTTGAGCGATTTGATAGTATTGGTGATTGATGTTACTACCTCCATCAGATATTTGGTAGTTAACGAGTCTTTGAAGATCATCAACAATTGCGTTTTCATCATCTTCTTTATTACTTGTAGAGATCATTGGCGTGTTGCTTACACCATAAGGCATTGGACGATAAGTGTTTTGATTGGCTAAAGCTATAGTGACGTCAGAATTACTGTTTGTGGTGGTTATGGTGCTACCGTCGCCAGAATATTCGGTTGAGAGCTTCTCAGGATTGTTGTTGTTGTTAAGGTTGTTGTCTGAATGATTGGATGATGATGAGTGGTGTTGTTGTTGTTGTCTTAAGGCCAAGCGGGAAGATGATGAGGTATGATTATGATGTCTTGTGGATAGAGAGCGTGGTAAGGATAGATGATCTTCTACTCCTGGCCTTTTGTACACTCGGCACAATGATATTTCAGCCTATAGTATATACATGAACACATTGATCAGAGACTTTACATATATATTAGTAACAACGTGTATACAAGACGGTGAAAAAAAAACTCGTTTCAACTATATGGCTATTTCATTGGTATACTGTATATCATTTGACGTACATACTATATTAAATTGATCACATTGTCCAATTTTAGGATTTAAGATTAGTTGATTTATACATTTTTATATTTTTAGCCGTGCGATTTATTAGTACAATATAATTTGACGTGTGAAAC
Source organism: Brassica rapa (assembly GCF_000309985.2). NCBI lineage: Eukaryota > Viridiplantae > Streptophyta > Magnoliopsida > Brassicales > Brassicaceae > Brassica > Brassica rapa. The sequence continues at coordinate 15,774,333 of NC_024803.2, read as the reverse complement.
ATACATACTTAGATTTCTAAACTTATGTCAAGCTTGGTGTTTTAGCTATCTATAATAAGAACTAATTAATTCATACACAGTTTTAGTGGATTCAAATAGCTAGTGACAACTTACAGTAGGCAACATAACGGAAATAAATAAATATTTATCAGTTCGCCATAAATATTTCAAAAAAAAAATTTGAGCAAGTTATATAGAATATAAATCATGAATGTGAGAAATAGTAGGAACAATGTGAGGAATTTTAAGAACACTAACTTAGCCTCTGCAAAATTTAAGGTATATATGCATATAGATGTGTGAATGTCGAATGTGATAATTGTATGCCTATGTATATATATGTATGTAGCTATCTTATTAATGCCTTCTACTATGCATATGGGCCATGTCTATAGTAATTTAAAGAGTTCATGCGTATGGCATGAAGATACTCAGAATTTAAGCGCAAACGCTGCCTTACATGTAATTAGTTCCTTCACAAGTATTTTGGATCTTATCAATTAATATCAACCCTAAAGATAAATAAACTTAAGCAAATTAAGAAATAAGTTCAAATTTCATTTCAATTTGCAAGGCATCAAACCTACCTAGGGTTCTCTCTCTATGTATGTATATAAAGAGTTGATGAGAGTATATATATAAAGAGTTGATGAGAGTTTAGACCTTTTGGTATTTCTCGGTTTCATGGTGAGGGAGACGATACTCATTCATAATCCAACTGGTACGAGTGCCTTTAGGGGCTTTACCGGAGTAGAAGACTAGGGTTTTCTTTAACCCGATAGACCGAGCGCTCTCTGATCTGATCATCCGATCAGCTCCAGTAGCTTTCCAATACCCAGAAGTCGTTACTCGGTTTGGTCTATCTCCATTTCTATACTTTCGATCTCTTGGCACATAGAAGTACCACTCTTTCTCTCCTATAGCCGCCATCGCTGCACATAGTACATATCTATAATCAGCATTCAACAATATATAATCTTAAAATGATACCAAATCTAAGACTTATTTTATTCACACACACACACACACACACACACACGCATATGAATATCTTATGTAGTTGTCTAGGCTAAACATTTTTATCATCAATCCAAAGATACAAAGTCTTTATAAAGAATTACAGAATCAAATTATTACATAAGCATATATCTTATGTAGTTATGTTAAAAATAAAAAGAGATTTGAAAGTTGAAAGATATTGAAAAAGATCTGAGATTGGCATTGATATAATCTGCAAGAAGTTTATATAGGTTTAAGAAAATAAATGGAGAAAGAGAGAAGTTAACAGTGTATATAGATCTTAGTATTTGTATAAATGTAGATATTGTGTTTATATAATTAGATTTCCAAATAGTGTATACCTACACGTTGAATATATATTTACCCGGAAGTTCCCAAGGATCATAGCGATAAAGATCGAGGAATGTGATGAGTTCTACATTGAAGCGTTTGCCTTCGACTTTACGGCGAAGATAAAATTCTATGAGTTCTTCTTCTGTGGGATGGAATCGGAATCCAGGCATGACCATGTCATGATCATGATCATCAGCTTCATCATCATTTTGGGCATGATTCTCGTGTCTATGAGCATCTTCTTCTATTCCTTTATCACTGTTGTTGTTGACTTGGTTACTCATGGTCATGGTGCTTGTTGTGGAGGATACAATTGCCATATATAAAAAGGAAACTATATATGTATATCTCTATGTATTTGGATTAAGATGAAGATGAAAAAAAGATTAAGGGTGTGTTGGTTTTTATATCAAACAAGGGAAGAGAAAGATGAATTGAGTGGTGTTGAGTAGAGATAAGAGGAGAGCAAGGAAAATTATATAGGAATGAAACGTTGCCGTTTATATGAGTTGTGAGTTGTGACCAAACGAGAGAGACTTGTCATCAAATTGAGGACAGGGTGTCCATGGTTTTGTTTTCTTAGCCATGCCTTTGGACCTTTCTCTTCTCCAAATTTGTTCTTTCTTTACATAAAAACAAATATCTAATTCCTTTTTTTTTGGGGTAAAATGTCAAATTAAATATCTAATTCTTTTCCTGTTAAACAATTAGTGGTTTAACAAGTCTTGGTATGATGATGTGTTAAAAAACTTAATCGTCCACGCACACGCACGTAAAAGACTAGCTCTGTGTACGTTTGTATTCGCAGGGTATTATGGTATGGCGATAAAACAAAATCACAAAACTGATTTGATTACAAAAAAATATGTTATAGTACGCTAATTGTTGTCTTAAATTATTATTTACCCATAAATTGAACGTGAACGTATATTGTTATTTATCCGAAGATAAGCTCCATTGCATGTGGACATATATTGCTATAAAAGAAACAAAAACGAAAACAAAAATGTAACAAATCCTCCTCATGGACTCATAGTGTCCATTGGTAAAGGATGCATAACAGATCATTGTTATAGCTTATTTAGGGTAATAAAATGTAGGATGTTAAACTAGAAAATACCATGTTTTGGATTATTCTTGTTATTTTACTCATTAAATGGGACAACGAATTCTTATTGGTGGCCTATATTTCTAATAAAATAATAATATTATGAATGCTCACTATGTCACCCGTCTTAAATATATTATTGACGCGTTTTTCATTTGCTTCACGAACGTTCTTTTATTATTGTTTTCCGTTCATTTTCAATTATATTTTTGGCCCACCATATCTTCGTTATAAATTCTCTTTCTTTCTTTTTTTTTGTAAAAAAGTAAAAATATTATTACCAAATTTTTTAATTTTTGACAGATATACAAAGATTAACAGAAAGCAGAAAAAAAAACAAAATCTAAACAAAACTCAATCTAGCCTAAACCGGAGCATGACACAACACACCAAAACAACAATCCAAAAACACTACCAGTTTGGTACCTACCGCTTGCCGCAAAAGACTGAACCAAATTGAACTGAAAGTCAGAGCCCAGTAATTTTGACTTCTCCGATGCAACTGCTCTTAAAGATATTGGCTTAGCCGAGAACAGCTCGCGGAGTACCTCCTAGTACACACCCACATGAACAAACTGTAAAGGTAGAGGCCAAGAACACCAACACCAGCTAGAACAAGCAATTATTTGACTCGGAACCAGCATTTACACAATGCCAGACCAAGCAAAAACAGGCTGCAACCTCCGCACTCCCTGGCCAGTAGCCCCAAACCTGCATTAAAATGAAGCCGCACACCACCACCAATGCTCAAGCGAACCTCAGTGATGCTGGGATGTGAGCGAAAACCAAGCGCTCAAAGCAAGCAGTCAAAGACACGAGAACCACTTGCACGCTTGAAGCCTTTGAGAACCAACTAGCTAACTCCAGTGCTGAAACAATTTGCCGCTAGCAACAGCAAGGACTTTATAAAGACCAGAGCACATACCTAACCGAAGAACATACGCCTCCAGAGAATGGACAAGCCATGGACTCGGGAAGAGAGGATTCAAAGTGAAGAGGCAGAGCAGGAGGCCACTGAGGAGGCACAGACAACCGCCCTTTGAACCACAAGCTAGACCTACACTAGCCTTGACTGTACTCGAGAACCAACTCACCTGCGAACTCAAAGCACAAGGCACGTTGTCGTGGTAGAGAGACCCACCGACACACACTCTGGCTAGAAAAGGAGAACGAGTGCCCGACGAGAATGACGAGAACTAATTAAGAAACTCCAGCCCAAGCCAAATGACACTCTAGTCCGGAAGGAGAGACCCATCGACGACCTAGGAGAGTCAAACCGAACCTCCTCCCCACGAGCAGAAGAAACGGACCAGATCCTAGGTGAAAATACAAAAAACAACTATGTAAGCAACTTTCTGAGGGGATGTTCTATCTAATAACTTGATTTAAACACTTTCTAAGTATCTTAAAAGTTTAAGAAAGTGTTTTTTGTTTAGTTATTTGATTATAGGGTCTTGAAAACTCACAAAAGACTTCTTGAGAAATCTTCTAACATATTCCGCCTAAATTTTAGTAGAATTTAGGGTTCCCGCCTAAATTTTAGAATAATTTAGGTTTCCCGCATAAATCAAAGTCTTCCAGAAGTGGTCTAGAAGTGTTGTAGGGAAAGTCTTCTCATGTATTAGATCTTAATAATAATTAAAAAATATATTAAAAAATATTTTGAAAGACGAAAAATCGAAATCATGTATAATAAACATTTCTAAATGATGAAAATTTAGTTTTACAAAATTAAATTATTTTTAACATAAATGAGTGAATGTAGATTGAGTCATGATAGCCTTTGGTTTAGGGTTTAGTAACATATGTTATAGTATTGTTGATATTTTTAGGGTTAGATTTTGAAATATTATCATTTTTTTTAGGTTTGACATATATGTGTTTAGTGACTATTTAATAACTTGATTTAAACACTTTTAATGTTTTTTTTAAGTTTAAGGAAGTCTTGTTTGCTTAGTTATTTGATTATAGGGTCTGGAAGACTCCAAGAAGATTTTGGTTTAGGGTTTAGTAACATATATTTTAATATTGTTTGTATTTAGGGTTAGATTTTGGAATCTTAACTTAATTTTTTTACATGCATGTGTTTAGTTTTGCGTATATTAAACACTTTATAAGTTAATTTTAAGTTTAATGAATTGTTATTTCCTATTTAGTTAGTTATTCGATTAGGTTATGGTTTAGAAAACTTCTAGAATATTTTAGTAGAATTTAGGTTTTCCGCCTAAAACGAAGTCTTCTCGTGTATTTGATATATGGTCTAGAAGACTTCCCTTTTGTATCAAAAATATTTAACCTGATTAGAATTTTTGTCTCTATATATAAAGAAAATTTACACATTTTTTTCTTCCTCTCAAATGGCTGCAACAAAAACATAATGTTTCTCACTCTAAGACTCTCAAACCTCTCTCTAATCTCTTTGAACATCAAAACACCAAACTTTTAAATCCATTTCTCATTTTTTTTCTTATGTCTTCTCATTAATTTTTTTTTTTTGCAGGTTTTCATTACATGGTTCTCATCTTTCACTCCTTTAAAAGTAGATCTATAAATTTTGAATATGTATTATTGTGTGGTTTATATATTAGATTCTAAAAAGCTATAGATTCAGCCTAATGTGGATATTTTGCTTTTTATTTAAGCATAAAATTATATTTTTGAAGTTTTTCTCTGTTTTGAAGTCATTTGAATGTGTTTTGAATTTGCAGGTTTTTTTGATCTGAGACTGACTTTGAAAGACATCTCAGAAAACTCTTGGAGACTCCTCGGAAGACTTCTAGGTAAGTCATCTAATGCATTTTATGCTAGAAGACTTTCCACGAAGTCTTCATGAAGTCTTGCAAAGTTTTATGTCCAAAGTGGTTCAAATTTTGGATATGTATTTGTGTGTTGTATATATTAGATTTTAAAAATTTATAGATTTCAACGTAATGTGATTGTTTTGTTAATTATTTATGCATAAAAAAATATTTTTGGAGTTTTCTCTGTTTTGAAGTCATTTGAATGCTTTTGAATATGTAGATTTTTTCAGATCTGAATCAGATTTTGAAAGATTTCTGAGAAGACTCTTGAAAGACTCTCGGAAGACTCTTGGAAGACTTATTGAAAATTCTTCTAATATATTTTATGCTAGAATACTTCCCACGAAGTCTTCGTGAATTCTTCCAAAGTCTTCTGCCCAAAGTGGTACAAAAGAATGATGTCAAGTGGAGTCCAAGCCTATCTATGTTGAGGTATGATATCTAGCTCCATGTGTAATAGTTTTGTTTATGATCTGTTTTATAATTTGTATGTGTACTATTTTAGTTTTAAATTTTTTTGTAAATTTGAAAAAAATGTTAATCAAAAGAATTTGGTAAATATGTTTATGTTTTGCGAAAAGTAATTGAAATTATTGAAGTTATTGTAAATTTTTTTTAACCATTCTACCCACTTATAACAAACACACAACAACGCAAAACTAAGTCAAATCTACTAAAACTAAGAGATAAGACTTCATAAGAAAATTTAGTCAACTTCACAAAAGATCAAATTTGAATTTTAAGTGAAAGTTCAAATTTTAAATCTCATGTAAGTTAAAAATTATATCTTATGATATAAAAAGACACATTAAACTACATGACTTGATATTCTTTAAGATACTTAACACTTTTGAAAGTTAAAAACATACCTTAAAGTTACTTAACACTCTTGAAAATCTAACGTAGAAGACTTTTGGAGAAGTCTTCTATGAGAAGACTTCTCGGATTAGCTAGGAACATTTGTAAACACAAATATTTGAAATTTCATAATTATCACCAAATAAGTTATGAATTTCATCCATGAGCCCTAATATTGACTAATACACATGAATTAATAAGAAATATTTCAAAATCATTTTAATTGTAGATAAAATGAAAGTTTATTAAACATTAACGTAGAAGATTTCTTAAGACTTATATTTATGTTTTACGAAAGTCTTCACCGAGAAGACTTCTTAAAAAGTCTTCTATTTATGTCATTTTTCCAATTGAAAATTTAGGAATGAAGACTTCTTAAGAAGTCTACTCTATATAAGACATCTTGAGAAGTATTCATTTGTAAATATTGGCTTACTTTTGAATTTGAAAAATTCTCGAAAATGCCAGAGAAGACTTCTTGAGAAGTCTTCTCGGATAAACATGTTAGTTTTGCAATTGACCGATTTTTTTTTTCAAAAATTTGACCTTTTATAGATGACTTCCCGAGAAGTCTTCTGAAAGTCTTCTCAATGTCGCAAGAAGTCTACCTGAAATACTTTTGCAATTGACTATATTTGACTTTTCCAAAGAAGAATTATCTAAGAATTCTATGGAAGTCTTCTCTTGTTACCAAAGGTTTGACCAAAACCCAGAATAAAATTTGAGAAATAATAGTAAGATTCAAGAAGTCTACTCATTAAATTTAAATGTTTTACTATTATTTTTCAATTGCAAAAGTAACCCATGCAGACTTTTTACGGCAATGAGAAAACTTGCGACAATTGCAAAATGAACCCTTGAACATTTGAGATGACTTGCTTCTTGCTTAGCTTCTCCAAGCACCCAAAACTTCACTACAAAAGCTACCAAGTCGTTAATGACCACGAATCATAAGCTTCAATGTCTCTATGAACCTTACAAAGCTTGGAATCAAATCTTAGTTTTCTGGATGAATTTGAAGAGAGAGTGAAAGAGATGTGATTTGTGTGCATATGTAATGAGATATGAAGAGTAAAAATCGAAACTTTGGTGCATTAGCTTCGAATTGGTTGTTCATGGTGGTTAGTGTATTGATGGAAATGACAATATTGTAATGCTTAGTGAATATGAGGATGATAAGGTAAAAGATTTATTTTTGAAAAAAAAGTTATACTATTTTTGTAAATAAGTAGAACTTTTAGGGTGAATATGAAAAAAGAAAAATTCAAAAAAATATAAAAATTATTTTTGTGTTTAACTTGAAATTTTAGATCATATTTGAAAAAAACTCCTATAAAAAAACTAATCATAAACAATTATAATAAAAATATTAAATATACCATTCTCTCTCTTCTTTTTCATTAAAAAACTCACTCACAGCATTGCATTTGTGGACACAAATTTTGTTTTTGAACATGTTAAAAATGTTCAACTCATTTGAATCCACGTAAATTCTTTGTTTTTTTTTCAACAGGTCCATTATGGAGTTCAACAATTGAATTAATAATTCAACAGTTCCTTTGAACATTGTCTTAGACAGAAGTTTTTATAATCAATTACGATTTACAAATTGTATACAAGTATAAAAAAACTATATTGGGCATATTTTACATGTAAAATGTGACTGAAAAATATTTTAAAAATAAACTTGATTACCATTTCGATAATCTACAAATTGAATAATTACACAATTACTTGTGCTTTAGCATTTGATTTAACCAAGTTGTGAAGGTCAGGTTAAATCAGTCTTACGAAAAGAAAAAAAAAAAGATTCACGTGGGTTCGAGAACAAGAAATTTAAGGATTTGAAAGAGGCTTCAGAAAGATGATACTAGAATTGGTTAAGTAATTTAAAACTTAAAAGTCTTTTATACTCACTATCAAATGTCTTGTCTTAACTAAAATCAGACACTTTTAACCAAATCTGAATTAATTTTCCCCATAATAGATTATTAGTTTTCATGGGATTTGGTTAACCCATCATCAATACAAATTTCATTGGTCATCAACTTATTCGTAGTTAGGTGACATACTTTACTTCTACAAGAAAATAACTAGAAATTTAGTAGTATTTCATTATTGCGCCAACATCATTTTAAAATCAGTATAATAGTCACACTCTTATAATCATTAACCCTTCATTCATCGCAGTTATCCCCTATATATTAAAGAAGAAGCATTACAACATATTTTTGTAGCCACATGTCATCACCATAATCATTCTTAGAATCCTTAGAAAAATAGTTGGTCCATATAAATGTATAATAAGCTTTTTGTTAAACTAACCATAAATTAATCATAAATGTTCTTCATTGTTTCCTTAAATAAAAATCACAGAATTACCTAATGTGGCTAAAATATATATGACAATTAATTATTTTAAATAATAAAGATTTGATAAATCAGTCTATTCTCTATCATTTTTAATTCATTTTAAAATAAATTAAACAACCACATTAACTATATAATAAAAATTTAGATTTTTTCGTATATGTTATATTTTGAATTTTAAAAAACGAATATAAATGACTAAAGTTGTTAAAAATCTCACACTGAAATTTTTGTGATCCATGGTTTAAAATTTATGTTATAACAAGATACAAATGATTACGAAATTACATAAGTAGGAAGTCTCATTTAATAAATATTATATATGCATATTAATATTTTTTTTAAAATAAATTATATACCATATAAAATACATAAATATTTTAATTTCGAATTTGATTTGAAATTTTTTGATAAACATTTTGAACAATTATTGACAACTTAATATTTAGATTTTAAACTTTGCGTTGAATGTTTTTAAAATTATAAATTACTAAAACTATTAAACATCCCATAAATTTTTTACTGTTATCATTTATTTAAAATTTTTGTTATAAAAAAAATACAAACAATCAAAAAATAATATGAGTATATAATATTTTTTAATAGATATCAATATTAAAAATATACTATATATCTATGTTAATATCATTTAAACTTAATTTTATAACATATAAAATAGAAAAAAGTGTTTATCTGGATAAATAAAATTTATTTAAGTATTTGTATTAATTTAATTATATACGTAATAGTTACTAAATTTTTAATTATTCAATATATATTTATTATTTTGTAATATGTAAAAAATATATAATACTTAAAAATAATTTATATATAATATTCATCCCGCGCAAGGCGCAGATCTTAACCTAGTTCTAATATATTTCGAAAACATAAGTGTTGATGTATTTTTTGGTAAATAAAAGGTGATGTATCTTCCGTTGACATGGACCGACCTCTTTCAAAAAAATATATAATTGCTCTCAAATTCAAGATTCGGGTCGTATCTTTCACATTCTTGTATGTTCTAAAGTTTCGATCACTGAAGAACACATAATATTGATTTGGTTACCCATCAATACAGTCTCATTGGTCATGAGATTTGAATAGTAGGTAGTATATAATAAAATTATAATAACTTTTTCTGACATTAATAGATTTGGAAGCGTTAGTTTCTATTTGTTCCACCAACTTCATTCTTAGATTATATACTATTAATAGTCAAGCTTTTATTATGGACCCATCCTTGCAATTCCTCATCAGCGATGTATCAAGTTACATGGATGGACCGTCCTTTGTATAACTGTATTGCATCCTTCACATTCAAAGTCTTCTTACTAGAATGTTGTAAACTGGTCTTACGTAGTCTGAAAATAAATAGAGCAGTAATTATTTTTCCTTCAGAGGATTTTCTTGGCAAACTGTTTCTTAAATCTTATATTCAGTGCCATTGATGATAGAGAACTGAGAAACATCATCTCAGAAAGAAGACACCGAAAGCATTTTGATTCATTAATGGTTATGTGGCTGAGATAAGCTATAATTTGTAAGACAAAAATTTTGTGATCCATCTTGTTTTTTATTCTTTTTTTACCAAGATGGTTCAAACCTAAGATCCTTGTATTATTTTTTATTCATCTATGATATTTACATTTTAGCAAAAAAAAAAAATTCTTATATTCAGTGATTGCTGGAAAGTCCCTATAAATTTAAAAGTATCATCTAGTAATTAATCTATTTACAGTTGGCATAAAAACCTATACATATATAGAAATATTTCGTGCTATTATTCAGTTTCTCTTTCTCAATTTTGCCGTGATCCAAAAAATGTTATAAGAATTATTTATACATAATTGACAGTCAATATCATATTGTATTAGATAGAAAAGTATTAAGTTATAGTAGTTCATGGATATATCTGGATGGAAACATTAAGTTTGCCAAAATATCTAAATCATAATTATATATTTAAATATGTTAATTATTTTAAATTTTGTATCTATTTGATATTCAAAAATATAAATATCTAAAAATTATCAATATAGTCACAAATAAATATCTAAAAATAACAGAAAATGTTCAAAATACAGAAAATATCAGCATTGGGTGTTTCCGAGCAGCGAAGCTTTTAGTTGTTCTCCCTCCAAACTTTCAATTGAACTAATTTTTAAGTAAATTTAAATATTTACTTTTACATTATTCAAATTTTTATGTTTTATATTATTATTATTATTTTAATATTAAGTATATTTGGACTTTTGTTAAAATACATAATTAAAATGGGTATTTGAACTCAAATCCCAACCGAACCCACAATGATTCAAACCAAATCCAAACCAAAATTTGTAAATATCCGAATACGATTTAAATTTCTAACCCTAAAAATCCGAAACAAGAATATATTAACTGAATCCAAATAAATATATGAATGCTCATCCCTAAAAAAAATATACAACAAATTCCTTAGTACAATATCTATATATATAAAAATATGTTCGCCTCCCTCCTGTGATGCCACGTCATCAAGTCGTGCGTTATAGGAGTGACACGTGTCCCATTTTGTATTTGGGACCAAAATAAAACAAAAAGCTGTCAGGAGTAATTGAACCCAGCACCTCCAGCACTGATAATTTCTTTTAGAACCACTAGGCTAAAGTCACTTTTTGTAAATATGTGGCCGCAAAAATATTTATTATCGTGTTGGCTAGAAGTCCATGCTTCTTCTGCTTGTGGCCAGGGCCAGCACTGAACTGACGTCAAGATGAAGATCGTGAAGTTAAAAACTTTGCTCCAAACAGTTTTGCAATGTTTCCAACTTTTATAACTTGATGCATATAATATATATCAAAATACATTTGTTGTACACGCTTTTATTAGTTTTGCTTTTAAAAAAAGGTATTTGCAGTTATAAATGTTTTGTGCCAGTGAAGTAATGGTTGAAAAACCTCTATACATATGTCATTTTAAAATAACACCCAATTTCTATATATAGTCAATACATATGTCCATGTTATATTCTAGACTAAATATTTTCTCTTTTAAAAATATAGAAAACAATTTTTTAATCTACAAGCAAATGTTGTAGAGCAAGTATGCATTATACAAAATAATATATATTTAAAATCCATACGCAAAAATATAAAAGTTGATATATGCCTCTTTCTGACACATGCACACTCCACTATGAATAAGAATTAAAAAAAAAACAGTATTGTCATCAAACTTTATCACAAATCCACATTTGTACATCTATAATTATGAGTTGGACAATTAGTTAATTTGATACAATACCAAAACAAGAATAATCGAAAAATAACTATACCACCGCTTACTAATAAGTAACACATAACAGATAACCAAATTCTTGAATCTTAAAATAAATTTCAACTCGAACATTTAGTGAATATCAAATTAACTAATATCCCGCCCGTAGGACGGACCGAACCTAGTACAATAAATAATCTAGTACACTATTTCACTCTGCCTATAGCTCGGATTACTACCTAGTTCACATAATATATTGGGATAAGGGAGTCACATGCATATCGTGGCGTTTGTCAACCCTTTTCCTTGGCTCTTTTTGCAATTACTCAGTTATTTATATTTTGTGTATTAATGTCTTATATATTTCATTTTCATTTGCATTTCTTACTTTTTATTTTCGCTATCCAGATCTAAATTTAATATCCTTCTGACCCTCTATATGGGCTAAGAGCAGTCACATACATGTACATCAGATTAAATGTGCAAAATATAAATTCTATATTGTAAGAAAATAAATAAATATGATTCAACATCTTATATCATGATGAATACTAAGGCCGTGTGCATACATGTATACATCTTATGTTTCGATCAGCCGGCCTATGAAATACTGAGGCATTGAACATGATTGATGATAAGATATTTACAAGTTGTTTGAAAATGATAGGGGGAGAATCAAATATATTATATATTAATTGAGAATTATTATAACTTGTGAATTATGCGATGTGTTATCAATAAAATAATTTTTAAAATTTTAAGAAAAATATATTGGTACATTTAAATATATATTATATTTTTCATTAAACTAAGCATAAAATCCCCTTTTTATTATTTAAGCAACACTTTGATTTATTAACCTTATTCTCATGTGTGATTAACACAATTATCATTGCTTAGGTTTCATCATGAGAGCTCTCCTCACACTATTTTCTAAAAAGGTCTTTCTTACCTAGATAAATTACATGTAATGTTATTGCACATTAAAACTAGATAGTGATTATACTATAAGCGTTAACAATTTTTTTTATTTTATGCATATTCATATAGGAAGAGCATTATAACATTTTTTAATATTCTAGACGTATCTACATTTCTCGGATGTGCACAAAGATAATGTTATCAAAGCCTCAACTTATAGATTTGATTCCACGAACTATACTTCAATTACACTTAAACAGTAACACAAGTTTAAAAATCGAAGCTTACCTTATATTAACATGCACAATTCATTATATAACATGTATAATTTGTTACTATGATTTTTACCTTTTTCATATCTATATATCTATATATTAAAATTATAATCTCTTTTAGTCTATTCACTCCATGCAGGACGCGGATTGCCATCTGGTTAATTAGTAATTTACAAAAAAAAAAAATTATTCCTTGTTTAGGTGTTATTGGTTTATGTATTTTGATTGATTTAGAAATCTATATAGTATTTATAAATCCAAGTAAAATATGCAAATCCGGAGGTTTTACCTCAGATTTGAGTCTTTGTATTTTTAACAAAAAAAACCAAACAAATCCATTCAAATCCATTATAAAATCAAATATATTAGTAAATCCGTACGATTGAATAACACTTGATTTGATATAGAATTTATGAATCATTAACCCAATAACACATGATTTTAATATAGATTTGAAAATTATAGAACCAATAACACTAGATTTAGTTCAGATTTTCAAATCCATAAAAATACAACCAATAACCCCTACTTATATAAAACCTACGAAAATACTTAATGTGATTAAAATATATAGACAATTAATGATTTTGAACAACAAAAATTTGATAATAATTTGTGTAAATCTTCTATCATTTTTAATTTTATTTTATTGAAATCAACTAAACATTCACTTATAGTTATAATAAAATTTTTAATTTTTTCTATATGTTATATTTTGAATATTTTAAATTATTAGTTATTTAAACCGTTAAAAATCTCACATTGAAATGACCATAAATAGGTATGGTGTTTAGTTTTATGTCTATCTTGTGTGTGTGTGCTGTATGGACCGCCCAGCCAATATTCAATAATGCAGCCGCAAGTTTATCGTAATAATGTTTAAAAAAAAGGTTTATCGTAGAATCATTCTTCTTTTACACAAAATTACAAATTCGAACTTTTAAATTTTCAATTGTGGGGTCAGAACTTAATGCATGAATATGACCTATAGCCATCGTCAATTATTTTCAAAGTAATAACATTTTTGAAAGTACACGATATTTTCATATAACGAATCTTTCGGTGCTCAAGCATATTTGTGTGATTCCCTTCTTATGTTAATAACATTATAACAAAAAAACAAACGCCCTCCTTGTTGGGTGGTATTCAAAGGAATCAATACATTGATTGTAAACTTTGTTATCAAAAAGTTCAAAAAAAAAAAAACTTGGTTATCAAACAATACATGAATAACCTTGTAGGTCATTGTGGTCGGAGAACTCGGGCCATGAACTGTACTGAGAGAAAGAAATGGCTCTTGTATGACAAAAACATAAATAAATGAGAATAGGGGTATCTCGTGAATCTCTTCGTCTGTTTCTTCCGTTGACTTAATTTATTATCACTAGAATAATTACACTGGGCTTATTTTTGTATGTTTGAAATTTATTATGTTTTGATCCGCAACCTTGATCCGCTTCTCCATTCGGTAATATATTTTCATGTTCTTTTTGTATTTAACTATTCTCTGTTTATCGTCACATCTCTGGTACATCCATATCTTGTTCTGTCTTATTTACACGCGTGTACCTTTGTCTATATTCTATACACGTGTTTTATGGAAGTTTCTTAAGAAAGTCAACGAGTTCTAAACGACAGGTTCAGTCTTGTCGGTGACATGTTACTCTATACCGATTTATGTATTTTGTGTATTTACTGAAATCTCTCACGGATAGGGCTGGACGGGTTCGAATATCCAGGTTTAGAAAGTATTTATTATTTGTTTTGTATTCTACGGATTTCTAATTTTTCGATTTATTTAGTTTCGAAAAAATACGGATATCATTGAAAAATAAATAGATACTTGTAGATATTTACGAATACTTTCAGATTAGATATTTCACCCGTTTTGATTAATACACATAATCTTAAAAATTAAATTTGATACAAATTTGTTTTATAAAATATTAGTTTTTTTGCATGATATAGAAAATAAAAAATTAAAAGAAGTAGTGGTTCTACATATTTTGTAAATTTTTTAAACTTAATTAACAATTATAATACAATAAAACTTAAAGAAACAAGTTATAATTGTCACAATTTTTTTTTATGTAATACTTTTATATAAGTAATAATGTGAATAAAATTTGTCAAATCATATGTTAGAATAATAATTATATAATTTTATACATTTAAAACTTCAAATATAATCAAGATACACATGTATTTATATATTTTCAGATCGGAGCGGATATCCGTTTCCCAAAATTTTAATATTTGTGATTTGCTTTGATTTTAACGGATATTTATTTTTAGTATTTGATTTGCTTCGAAAGTTTACGGATATCTGAAATTTTCAGATCAAATCGAAACGAATAACGAATCGAATAAAATTTAACGGATAAAATGTTCAACCCTACTCATAGATCTTTCTTATCGTCTTCCGAAGGTCAACAAGTATTGGAAATAATGGAAGCAAAAGAAAACTGGATAATAAAACTAGGTATATTATTTTGATTTTTGTGTATTTTTCTTCAATATGTCAAAATGATAAAAAAAATTGCAAAAATGATTAATCAACATACAACCAAAATCCTAAGTGATCCCTTTCAATCCTAAGTGATCCCTTTTATGTTTAGAGCAACTGAGAGCATCATTAACCATAGAACTCTATTTAAAGTTTTTTAATAAATATTTAAATATTAAAGATAAACTAAGAACTTTTGTTAAGAAACTGTTAATTTGAGTGCTCTAATGCAAGAACTCAATTAAGCGTTCTTAAACAAAAGATTACAATATAATATAACAAACTGTGACATCTTACCTTGGGTTGAGGCAACTTGAATACGCGCAGACATATTGAGCAGCACCTTCAATTGTTCTTGAGGTATAGATTCCTTTCAGCCCAGGGATAGTAGAATAAGCAAAAAAATAATTATAGTTAGTACTTCACCAAAATGAAAGTAAAACATTGCACGAGAAGAGTTCCAATACAGTTTATGAAAGACAGTGGAATACAGTTCTTCAACATACCGAAGTCCTTGTGGTGTATACTAGAAATATCTTGGATCGAAAGATGTGTATCTTACGGATCAAGACTGTGAAATCCGTGAAACTCATGACTAAAAAGAAAGACTTGAAGAACAAGTTAATCACAAGATATTCTTAGCATATTTACATTAAGTGTTTAGAAAAGTTAGCATTATCTAGTGTTAACATTATGGGTATGAATGGTGACCAAGGAACGACGAGGAATAATGCATTCTTTAACATTTCTAAAAAAATCACTATTCATAAGGAATAATTTTTCTTTCTCATTCTCTGCCATTCTTTTTTTTGTAGAGGAATAAAGAAGATTGAATAACCATTTTTTTTCAGTCCTGCAATTTTATTCCTATTTGTTTATTTTCTATTTGTTCATTTTGTTTTCAGAATGGTCACCAATCGGACCATATGTTAATGTTAACACTATATATATTCATATTGTATTCTCTTATCAAACACAACACAATAATATATCTATTCTATTATACTGATATCAGAAAAGTCGATCCTTGTGGATAAAAACTAAAGCTTATGCGTTGATAATGGTAGTTATCGGTGGTGCTGACGATGATGAAGACGGAAACGATCAAGATGATGATGACGTGAATCAACATAAGCTTGAAGTAATGTTTCACGTGATCTCTAATTAAATTTAGAGAATTTTTTTTAATTAATGTTAGTGGGGTTTGTTTTGGCCTTTTGGGTACGTCCAATACGTGCTTTGATTTTTTTTTCTTTAGTTTGGTTTTGGTGGAGTGCAAGAATTAAGAGATTTAATGGTGATTAAGGGTTTATAGTTTCACATGGGTTATTTTATGAGATTTTTCTTTAGTTTATAATTTCTCAAGAGTTGTTTTCCCATAGTTTGGGAGTTGTTGGTAATAGTTTAACCATTACGGGAATCCTAGTTAGAACGCTCAAATTCTTAGGTCAGTTTTCTTTTTAATCTGTGTTATGGACTGTTCAAATTAAGGACGATTGTTTGAGGAGCTGCAGTTGCGCTTGCGGGATGTATTTCTATTGTCAAGACCAAAGAAGAGCTGAAGTTTTTATCCCTCTTGTCTGAGTTGAAATTTATTTCCGGATGAACCTACTAATTGTTTTCTTCAACATAGTGTCCAAGACATATGTAGTCTGTATTGTGATTGCAGATTTGCGTGTTGCATCCCACGTTTGTCGTGTGGAAGAGTATTAGAGATATGTTGGGCCAAAAATGTGTATCTTACGGACCAAGACTGCGAAGCCCGTAAAACCCATGAAGACTCTCAAGACTAAAAAGAAAGATCAGAAAAACAAGTTAATCTCAAAATATTTTTAGCATATTTACATTAAGTGTTTAGAAGTTAATGTTACCACTATATATACATATTGTATTCTTTTATCAGACACAACGTAATAATATATATATTCTATTATACTTTACGGTGTATATAATCATTCAAAGCCTCTATGAAAGGACCAAGAATCAAAGTTTGAGACATTGATTGTGTATATGTCTTGTATCTTCTCCACTCAGGGCCTGACTGGTTCAACCGCAGCGGTTGCAGTTGCAGTTGCGGAAATTTGCGGATGCAGGTGGTTGCGGTTTCTAGCGGTTTTAAGAGATGTGTACGACTGGTTCTGCGGTTAGAAATTAGTGCGTTTGCGGAATACTTATGACTGGTTAACTACCAAATGCAGCAGCGGTTAAATAATAAATTAACAATATTTACATTTTATATAATTATAAAAATATCAATAATAATAATATTATAATAAATATAAAAGTTATATTTAGAAAGTTATAGTTTAATTTTTTTTTAAATATAGAAAATATTTTTATTTTAAAGTTTTATAATATTAATTAAAATATAATAGATATATTTTAGCATTTTTATAATTCCAATTTAATTTTTTTATTGAATATTTTTATTTTTATATTTATATTGTTTTGGAAAAAAAAGAAATTTTTTTATCCGCCCGCAACCGCAAACGCTAGTTGGAACCAGCTTTTAAATTTATGAGGTTCAGAGCGATTTGGAGCGGTTTGAGCGATTGTTGCAAAACGCCAACAACTGCTGCCAACCGCAAAAGCTGCGTTTGCGGGTGGTAGCAGATGGTAGCGGAAAAACCAGTCATATCCTCAATCCCCATAAAAGACTCCATGACCGTGCACCTGACTACATATTGAGCAGCACCTTCAAACTCGACAGCGTCTTTTTCTGAGACACAACTTTCGGTTCCGTCCGTCCAAGAGCCAGAAGAAAGGCACAAAAAGAGAACACTGTAACCATCCCTTCTCTCTTATGATCCAACCGAGAACAACTTCTTGCAGCATTCCCAATCCTTTTCTTGAAGCCATTCCTGGAGTTTACAGCTTTAAAAATCAAAACAAGACAAAGATCCAATGTAGTTTTCATCCATATCATTTGTACTCAAAGAGTCGCAAAGCAACAGCTCTCCCCATCTAATGAAATCTGATTCTTCGTCTTGAAGCATTCCCATCGAAACCCCAACTGAACTCAGTAAATAAACGTAACTATAATAATTTTACTTGTACTTCTGTATAAAGAGTCCCATATATGAGGCCACAATCATATCAAACACAAGCGGACCTATTTAGAGAAATGTGTGATCTTTCGTGGTCTCAGTTAAATTCAATATTTACGAAACCTACTAAATGAGAAAAAGGTAGGATGTAAAAAAAAAACGAGAGAAAGACTAGTTGCAACCGAGCCTAAAGGCAAGCGCTGCGCCGTTTTGCTACAGCTCTTAAAAGGCTCGACCGAGACACAAGAGCATCACTGGCTCCGTGTGGTGCACGTGAGAGAGGTATCTAAAGGTCACGTGATGTATTATAAACACCTGAAGCTTCTGGTCGGTTTCTATGCACAAATGGGACTTTATCAGTTCAGTGAGTTCGCTGCTTTCGTGTCCAAACTCTTCACTGAGTTTGATGTTCACAGTTACAGGTTTGATAAAGAAACTCACCCCGGGATGGTTTTTTAGTGTGGTTGAAGATACGGTTAAGGAGACGGTCTTTGCGAGTTTTCAAACTATGTGACCTTTATTATTGTATAATACAAGTAGAGGTAACTAACAAGTAAACTGGTGCATATGATACATCTACATATGAGTACAAGGTATTATTATCATTGCTGTTGTTGTCTACCTGTCTGTGAGTTATTATTGAGCTGAGAGTAGCTTACTACGGTGGCACAGAATCAGCTTGTGGAAGCAGGAGCATCAGGCTGCTTCTCTGGGACTGCGTTTTGAAACGCAGGAAGATCATTGTATGACTCGTAACATTTTGCAAGTGTTGGGTACGGTTCCTGTAATACAAGAGAAATAAATATTTGACCAGAAACCAAGTGAGGATTTGGTGTGAGTGTGAGAGACAAAGATAAATGTGGTTCATGCTACCACAAAACTGATCCAGGATTCCAAGGATTTGGAGACATAACACGTAAAAAAAGCAATAGGCCTGAAACAATGTTGGGTAGAGGAAGAAGGAAACATACCATGTTAATCTGGAATCTGTTGATAGCTGCATGGATCTGTGGGGCTAGAAAGAGATCAGCCTGTAAAACAATGCTCATGACTTCAAAACTTGTCAACTTGGAAGAGAGTAACAAAGAGATTAAGAGCAAAATACCAATTACCAAGTAAACTTCATCGCCAGTCGCATATTTTCCAGTGCAGCTAACCAACAGCTTCTCGAGAGCTGAAAGAGGCATATGATTAGAAAGGTCTACATCAACCTTTTTCTTTTTTTTTTATCAAAGGCTGTACGTAATAGCAGTCAACATCCCTCAACAAGATGAGTGGTACGAAGTCGCATAAAGACATGGGATATGTTTTAAATTAAAAGTTAGCACTCTTTAACCACAGTATCAACTTATGCCGATGACAAATAAATGTTACAGACTTGAGATGTCATACCAGTGAATCCTTTTGTGATAGCGTTACTGACCCAAGCAGTTTTCTCCTCAGCATTTGTCTTCTCCTCAATATACCTCTGTTTTATAAAAAAAAAACATTGCTTCATCTAAAACTCACAACAGTAGAATCTAAGAAACAAACATAATAAATATCATCATGTCCTCACAGCAACAGGCGTATTTTGATAAGGCTGTATGCCAGAGAACACAATACTGGCTGCCTGAAACATAAACAAAAAAAAAAGAAGCAGAACCATTACACTCGCAATCTTAGCTGGTTTCTCTTCACAAGATTCTGACTATGCAGTACCTGGTAGTTTACAGCACGTTTGTGGAGGTCGCGAGGTAAGAGAGGTGGCTCAGGATACTTCTCATCTAGATACTGTCAAAATGCAAAGATTTTGATAAAATGAATCCACAAAATCACACAAGATTAAGTGGCTCCTGGTTATAATTATACTAACCATTATGATGGCAAGAGAATCAGAAACCACAACGTCTCCATCAACAAGCGCTGGTACAGCACCCATTGGATTGATCTTCAAGAATTCATCTCTCTTGAGGGGATTCACTGGTACGTACTCATATTCAATCCCTAAACACACACAATCAAACAAGATCCAGTTCACATGAAAAGAAAAACACAATCTGTTTACAATAATAATTAGAAAGACCTTTTAAAGTGAGGGCGATACGGACACGGTGTGAGCACGAGCTTTTCCAGTAAGAGTAGAGCTTCAGCTTCTCCTTCTTCTCTGCCTGATCACATGGAAAAATATATTTGGAGTGAGACGAGATTGAGTAAAGACGATGATCTGATATCACCATGAGAAGAGAGAAAAGGACTTAACCATGATCAAGAGACAGATTCTTCTTATTCACAGATACAAAAGCGATTGTGAGTTTATTGTAGTACAGACAAGAAGTGGAGAATTCGGAGACGCCAACTTGATACATATCATCATCAGTCAAAAACAAAATATATTAAATACTAAATTTGAAATATTATATTATATATATATCAATTATTTTTAGCTACTACTGTATATTTTGGTATTTGATATTTTTAATTTTTAAATATATTTTTTAGATTTTGAATATTCTTTTAGTTTTTTTTTCTGGCTTTGTATATGTTTTTAATTTAAAATACTCCTTTCGTATAAATGATTTTATGTTTAAATTTTATTATTGTATTTAAAAATTTGGTGTTTTAGAGTAAAATTATTGCACTTGTTTTTCAAACTAAAATATCGAATAAAATGTAAAAATATGAATGGTAAAATTTATCGGTGAAACAAAAAATATAAAAAATAATCTATTTATTATTTTTTAGTATTTCCGAAAAGTTAAAACATGAAGGGTATATTTTAAATTTGGTATTTTAAATAATATTTAGCCGTTGACTCGGCAAAACCATGTGCATAACATTTGATTCAAAAACTATACGTATAATTCAATGAAATTCACCAAAGTTCAATTCGATATAAATTTGATAATTTATGTAAAATATATTGAAATAAGCCATTTTCCCGTTGGAATGAACAGCACTATTATTTAAAATACAACCATTGACTAGTCTTCTTGTTACTACATCGGACATATTCGGATATTATTCCACTTCGCAGTCGTTTTGCTGATGTCGTTGATAATTTGGAACCATGTCTATTTTTTTTAGTTTTGGAACGACTTTGTTGTTTGGTTATTCTTTCCCTATATATTTAATATTTCACATTCATCCAATAATTATATATTTGCTTCATTTTCAAATAAGATCTTCCCTATAGTACTTCATTTACAATTTTGAAATAAAAAGTGAATAATATTCAAAATTTCCCGTGCCAAAACCTCATGAACGTATCAATTTTGTACTAATCTTACAAGCCTTTGGATTGTAATGTTTGTGGCGTTGTGGGTTTGTAATGTTTGACTAGTCTTCTTGTTACTACATCGGACATATTCGGATATTATTCCACTTCGCAGTCGTTTTGCTGATGTCGTTGATAATTTGGAACCATGTCTATTTTTTTTAGTTTTGGAACGACTTTGTTGTTTGGTTATTCTTTCCCTATATATTTAATATTTCACATTCATCCAATAATTATATATTTGCTTCATTTTCAAATAAGATCTTCCCTATAGTACTTCATTTACAATTTTGAAATAAAAAGTGAATAATATTCAAAATTTCCCGTGCCAAAACCTCATGAACGTATCAATTTTGTACTAATCTTACAAGCCTTTGGATTGTAATGTTTGTGGCGTTGTGGGTTTGTAATGTTTGACTAGTCTTCTTGTTACTACATCGGACATATTCGGATATTATTCCACTTCGCAGTCGTTTTGCTGATATCGTTGATAATTTGGAACCATGTCTATTTTTTTTAGTTTTGGAACGACTTTGTTGTTTGGTTATTCTTTCCCTATATATTTAATATTTCACATTCATCCAATAATTATATATTTGCTTCATTTTCAAATAAGATCTTCCCTATAGTACTTCATTTACAATTTTGAAATAAAAAGTGAATAATATTCAAAATTTCCCGTGCCAAAACCTCATGAACGTATCAATTTTGTACTAATCTTACAAGCCTTTGGATTGTAATGTTTGTGGCATTGTGGGTTTGTAATGTTTGACTAGTCTTCTTGTTACTACATCGGACATATTCGGATATTATTCCACTTCGCAGTCGTTTTGCTGATGTCGTTGATAATTTGGAACCATGTCTATTTTTTTTAGTTTTGGAACGACTTTGTTGTTTGGTTATTCTTTCCCTATATATTTAATATTTCACATTCATCCAATAATTATATATTTGCTTCATTTTCAAATAAGATCTTCCCTATAGTACTTCATTTACAATTTTGAAATAAAAAGTGAATAATATTCAAAATTTCCCGTGCCAAAACCTCATGAACGTATCAATTTTGTACTAATCTTACAAGCCTTTGGATTGTAATGTTTGTGGCGTTGTGGGTTTGGATTCTTCATATTGTGCGTTCATCATTCTTACATGAACAAATTCAATACAGGAAATTATGTCCCCCCCCCCTTCCCTTTCATCTACAATGTTTTTCACTTTAACTTACACTATCTCCAGTGTATTTTGTTATTTTCACCTCTAAAATAGAGAAACTATATAATAAAGATGAGATATGCTCCAATGAATTTCTCTAAAATAGCAATTTCTAAATGTACAATAAAAAAATAGAGGAATGTTATTTTTCTTCTATAAATAGAACAAAAAATAGAAATATCTATTATAAAAAAAAATAGAAGTGGATTAGAAAATTTTTACCTCTAAATACTATTATAGAAATGTAAATAGCAATAAATTGGAGACACTCTTAGCCGAGAACAATATATATAGAATAAGAAACACTTCTCTAGTTTTGTTGATACATATGATCATCCTCATTTTGGGTTGAACACATAGTGCTCTATAGAGAAAAAGAGAATAATAAAAGTCAATAATAAATAGAAGGAAAAATAGAAATTTCTATTATAAAAAAATAGAAGTGGATTAGAATAATTTTACCTCTAAATGCTATTATAGAAATGGAAATAGCAATAGATCGGAGATACTCTTAGCCGAGAACAATAGATATAGAATAAGAAACACTTCTCTAGTTTTGTTGATACATATGATCATCCTCGTTTTGGGTTGAAGACATAGTGCTCTATAGAGAAAAAGGGAAAAATAAAAGTCAAATAGAAGTGGATTAGAAAATTTTTAACTCTAAATACTATTATAGAAATGTAAATAGCAATAAATTGGAGACACTCTTAGCCGAGAACAATATATATAGAATAAGAAACACTTCTCTAGTTTTGTTGATACATATGATCATTCTCATTTTGGGTTGAACACATAGTGCTCTATAGAGAAAAAGAGAATAATAAAAGTCAATAATAAATAGAAGGAAAAATAGAAATTTCTATTATAAAAAAAAATAGAAGTGGATTAGAATAATTTTACCTCTAAATGCTATTATAGAAATGGAAATAGCAATAGATCGAAGATACTCTTAGCCGAGAACAATAGATATAGAATAAGAAACACTTCTCTAGTTTTGTTGATACATATGATCATCCTCGTTTTGGGTTGAAGACATAGTGCTCTATAGAGAAAAAGGGAAAAATAAAAGTCAATAATAAATAAGAAACACCAAAATATCGAAAAAGAAAACAATGCATAAGCATCTCATTTTTGATGTTTGAGATCGTACTGTTGAAACTAAAATCTTGAAAGAATGTTCAGGACACATTTGAATTGTGATTTGTAAACAGGACGGTGGCCTACTTTATTGTTAACACATATACATCTTCTACAATCCTCATATCCATGATCGCTTAATTCACTGCAAATTAAGTTAAATAGTTTGTTTAAAATACAGAACTGTAAGTAGGCCGTTTGTTAATAGATAATACCATGGTAAGGTGATAAGGTGATAAGCTTGATTGAAACTTCATTGTCCAAAACAATAGAAAGTATTCTAGGATACTACCTTCAGTTTCAAGATGTCTTTTAATCTAAAATTGCAAAATAAAAAGTCGTCAAATCAAGTGCTGTAATTTGTTCTTCGTTTTGTTCATGAAAGCAAGACACAACCACAATGAGCTAGGTAACGTAGCATCTAAGTTTTAACACAAACCTGCACAATGCTTCCATGTATTTTCTAGAATACTTTTCTTTATCACATTACCTATGTAAAGGGAACAAGATCCTTAGTCAAATTCATCCCCATCATGAACCAAAAATACTGATCAGCTATAGAACTTTTTTTAAAAAATTGTTCCTAATGCTTTTCTCTCTATTGAATAAAATAAAAGCATATCCGACAAAAGAAACATGGGCGTGTCTTCTTCTGATCATTTGTTGTCGTGTCTTTACCCTTCAGCGGATCTGATGGTACTGTGTGATGCCTCGTTTTGGTGGTAGCTTTCTCAAGATGAAGAGGACCAAAGAGGAAGGTAATATCTCTACCAACTGTATATAAGAAACAAGGACCATCAGGTTACAATTCACAAACGTCAAAAATAAAGCTAATAATGTTCACGACATTATTAATCATTAAGCAAAGAGAGAGCTTACCAGGTAATATATGAAGTTAAGAATGGGGTGATCCAACACATCAAGGTTTGCCCCCTCGTCGAAAGCAGCAAAGCACATCTAAAACCATATTAAATGACACGAGCTTAGTTTCGTTAGTTGTTAAATCTTAAACTAACAACTCTAGTAAAGAAGAAAGATAATCCAATGCAACCAAGAAGGTAAGAAGAATGGGTGGATATCAACATAACGATATGTTTGTGGGTGACTTTACCATGATACACCTGATGAGGAAACACGTAGAGCATATAACTGTCACGTAACCAACCTACCATACATAAGAGAGAGAGAGAGAGAGAGAAAGAGGGTGTAAACATTCGGGAAGCAGAAAATAGTAAAGACTTGAATGGCTACACTTAAACAATTGATGTTTCACCTCTTGCAGCTTTTTGCGGCGGCCGTTAGACTCTGCTGGGAAACTTTGCAACATTAGGAAAAGCCTGCCATAAGATAGACATAAACGGATACAGAATCAAGCTTAAAAAAGATGTTATAATCATTTTCAACGGTATGCAAATTTACTCGAGGAATTCTGGTCTAGATATGAAAAAGAATGTAAGTGACTATGACTGCAAGCAAGATGGGATGGTCACAATTTGTAATCTCACAACTCATTGGTGATTTGACTGGTGATTTGACAGATTTACCTTCCACCGTAAAGTAGAAATCCAAGGGCAGCAAACAAGGAAGCACCTGCGATAATAAGTTTGCTAGAGACGTGAGACAATTACTACTAATTAAACATGCTTGTGTCACATAGAAGGATCAAAGCTTAATTTACCAGCAAAGAACATCTTTGATAGGATAACCATAACTCGAACAGGCTTCCACCACAAAACCAACCAAAGAGCAATCTGAAAGCAATACAATCCCCATGACCGACCCCACAAAAACAAAATTATAACTTTTCTCTAAATTCACAAATATCTTGAAGACTGCATGGAAAAATATACATACCTGAACTACATAAACAACTGCATTGATTGTGAAGAAGCCTGGCCTCAGTCCATCAGTGGATACAGCACGCGCCTGTCCAAACCAAAGAGTATCTAAGTAAAACATCAAAACCAAAGAACCATATAACTAATCAGATCTCACCTGATAGTAAATCTCAGCCCAGAAGAGGACTAGAAGAGCATAGGTGGTGAAGAACGCAAGACTTGGAATATCAAGCAAGATATGTTGCAGAATCTACAACACAGTCATCAAAGGATTAGCAAATTAAGAAAGCATTTGATAATGAAGAGCGGCTTCACCTCTGGATGCATGAACTGCACATCTCTCCTGAATACAAACACCACAGCCCTGACTGCGAAAACCATACCAATGAACACAATCAAATACACATAGAAAACATCAAGAACACAAACAAAATCCACAATCTCGCACAAACCAACCAACCTCCGTTCACGACGAAATTGAGGAAGTGAAAGACCTTCTGCGTCGTCCATCCATATTCTGGAACTCTCCATTGGATTCTCACAAGTTGAATCTACCAAAAAAAAGCAAACAAACATTCGTTTCATCGAATAATCCCTAAGAGATGATTCAAAATCAAGAACTACCGTACCAGAGCGACGACGGAGACGATTCCGTAGAGAAGAGCGAGAGCGTGGAAGATACGATCCTGCCAAATCGGAGACTTGTTAACGTCAGACCACCAAGACGAAGCGTCCTTGAGATCGAACGCTTCCACCGCCGAAGAAGACGACGTCATCATCTCCGACGCGTATTGCATCATCTCCACACCGCCGATTCTCATTGATCTTTCTTTCTTTCTTTCTTTTTTTAACAAATCGATTTTTTTTTTTTACTTTTTGGAAATAAAAAGACCTGGTTAAACGGGTGAGGACCGTTGATAGCCGGTAATTCTCTTTAGGGGGATTGAAGGAGGTGTTGAATGATGACTGACACGCTGCTCCACGTGGCACGTGTGGATAAAAGAGGAAAGCCAAGCTGGCTGATCCACGAAACATGATGGGATATATACGCGATTTTAAATAAAAGAGGAAAGTAATTATGGTTTGTGGCGAGTGATTAATACCGATCTGAAATATAAAAAAGGAAAGTAGATATGGTTTGTCACGAGTGATTAAGTATATAGTGATAAAATGGAATCTATTTCCTTTGATGGACCATATTTACTTTTTTTTTCATGGTAATAAAAATATACGAAATTGATCGATTTTCAAAATCACTTGATTGATTTTCTATTGTGGCAACAAAAAGATACGTAACGTCTATTTACAAAATCACCTCATTCATCTCTACTTCTTTAATTTACCAAAATAACAACAAAACTTAAGTTCATTTAAATTCACCTCATTTTCTAAAAACCAATCAAAGTGTCACGTAGATTACTAAATAAAAATATTAATTTAAAAAAAAATGATTGAAAAAAACATCAATTTTAACGACATTAATACTAACAACAAAATCCTAATTAAATTTTAAATCATAAATTCTAGACCCTAAATTCTAAATCTAAACCATATATCCTAAACCTAAATCCTATACCTTAAACCCAAACTATATATCTTAGACCCAAATTTTGGATCCTAATCCTAAACTGTAAACCCTAAATCCAAAATCCTATACCCTATATCCAAATCATAGACCCTAAACTCAAACCCTATACCCTATACCCTAAACCCAAATCATAGATTCTAAACTCAAACCGTAAACTCTAAATCTAAACCTTATAGCGTCTAGGTTTTGGTTTAGGATTTACGGTTTTGATTTAGGATCTAGAATTTGGGTTTAGTGTATATGGTTTGGGTTTACGGTTTACGGTTTGAGTTTATGGCCTAGGATTTGGGTTTATGATCTAGGATTTGGGTTTAAGATATAGGATTTGAGGTTTCTATAATTTGGATTTATGATTTAAAGTCTAGGATTTAGAATTTAAGATTTAGGGTTTAGCTGCTGACGTTAGCATCGTTAAAATTGTCGTCATTCTTTTTTAATTATTTTTAAAAAATTAATATTTTTATTAAATAATCTACGTAGCAGTTTGATTGGTCATTAGAAAGTGAAGTGAATTTAAATGTTCACCCCAGGGATAAACCTAAATTTTGCTCTTTAAATAAACTTTTTTCTTCTCTGATTATAGCTACAAGAAAGAAGAAGAAATACTTGAATCTGCTCCTACAATGAAAAATCAATTTCATGACCATGGTACACTTTTCTTTCTCCCCATTTTTTTTTGTTTCTTAAGTTGAAATGGTCTCTAGCTTCTTGTGAACAATGTTTTGTGTTATTCAACTGTGTATGCTCAGTTTATCTTCTAAATCCAAAATGTACTTGCTTGCAGTTAATCTCAGTCAACATGTATTGATGAGAGACATGGGTGTTAGTGCAGTGACGACTGAGTTTTAAAAGCTGAAGAAAAATAACTTTTCAAGGTGTCCATGTACCAGTCGTACATGAAGTCGTACAAGGAGTGTTACGTGAAGTGAAGTTGTGTAGCTGATCTGAAGACTGAAATTGAAGCTGACTTAGAGCTAAAGTAAAGACTACTTAGAGGCTAAGCAAGTTATGATTTACCTTGGAGAAAATGTAAATAATCAAGGAAAGATTTCCGAAAGACTTTGAAGGAGATTTGGAAATATTCTATAAAGAAAGATATGGTAATATCTTTTCCTTGGAAAGTTGGCTAAGGCGACCCACGAAATCTGCAAGTAAAGGTAGAGAAAGACGTGCTGAGGATTATGTACCACCTCAAAAGAAAGAGTTCCAGTGTTGAATGAGAGTAGATATAAAACATAAGGGCTAGAGGTCATGAGGGGATCAAAGGGGTTCTAGGGTTAGTTTGATCTAGGAACGTGTAAGGCTAGTGTCTCTGTCTGTGTGTGACATGTTAGTCAATTCAGAAAAGACCTAGTAAAGCATTTTATCTATGTAAAAATAAACTTTCATTATTATCCTAATGTAGTACTTTGCGAAATAAAAAAAAAAACATTGTATTTGTATGTATTACTCTCTGTAACAGACTCGTCTTGCACTTTCAATGGGAACCGAAATGACTCGAATAGCGTTCCAAGAACCTTCTAAAAATGGGACACCACTTATGCTGATAACACCAATGCAAAGTCCTATGTCTTATGCACCTTCAAGTCCCGGGACACAAGCATCAGAACTGTCAAAGAAAGAGCTTCAAATGAAAACTAGGAGGGAGATAAAGGTGTTGAGCTAGCCAAGACGGCGAAGACAAAGATGTTTCAACGTCACTAAAGACTAAAGCTTTTCTCCAAACTTGTAAAACTGTTTCTGAAGCTCGTGCTTCTTTGCGGGAGAAAGTGGAAAAGGCTAACCACATGGCTAGGTAAGGAGTCGAAGTTGCATTGTTAATTTTATCATGCTTTAAACTGAAAAAGATTTGGGTGAGGTCGAGGTTCAGATGGGAGAATAATCAGAAGGTGAAATTCTGAAAGAAAACTGAGGTACGTAGTCTGAAAAAAACTCAAGAAACAAAGTCAAAGTTGATCATATCTTCTGTTTATCATTATGTGTAATTGATGGTGATATTCTTGATATTGCAGGTGGAAGTTGAGAAGGTGAAAGGACGACTGCATGACCGGTTGATGAAGAGACTTTCTGCGGTAGAGTGCAAAGCAGAGGAGAAGTGACAAGCTGCTGAAGCTAAGAAGAATTGTGAAGCAGCTAAAACAGAGAAACAAGCTGTTATATTGTTTTAGTTTTTGCTATATTGCTTGTTTTTCTTCATTGTTGCTATATTGTTTTAGTTTTTGTTCTTAGTAGTTAGTAGTAACATTAAAATCTAATATGTTCTGATGTTTGTTAATTCTATTAATAAAATTTGTATCTTATAACTTACAATTATTGTTTACTATTATTGTTTCACATAACAATAAAAAAAATACAAAATTATGTCTTACAACCACACAGGGACGAAAGAAACTCGAATGTCAGAGTTGTTAGACAATATCAACCTCGTTACACCACGTCCTATCGCCTCTAAACCCATATCCATTGGTTTGTCACCACTACCGAAAGCAAACTTGTAAAATACGTCACATTTGTGACCTGTAAGAGGTTTTAAGATATGTAAATTGTTATCAAATATTTATTATTAAAATTATTAATTGTCAAATATATATTTTATTCACTTTTGATAATTCCGTATATCTTATTTAAGGAAAGAATAAAAAATATTAATTATAGATTATTAATTAATATATAGTTAATTTAATGAAAAATATATAATATATGTGTAGTTGACCAATATATTTTTTTATAGATTTTAAATAGCATTCGAATGATGACACGTGTTATAACTAAAGTGTTATAATATTTTTTTAATATATAGAGGATGTGTTGCCAAACAAAAATTGAATTAAATAGGACTAATATAGTTATCAATTTATTATGTATTCACTTAAACATTAGTTTATATTCGAATTAAAAAAAAATGTTTTTAATATATAAAAATAGTCCCTTGTTAGTTTCGGGCAGATGTCTTGCGAGAGTTTCCGAAACTGACTGGCTCGGAAAGAGGTGCGGGAGTCTGGATCCAGGTTCGGAGATCTCTTTCAGCGTACGATAAGCTCAGGTTCGGATTCCCTATTTGTCCACGGTTTGAATAGCCGTTAGTTAATCTCTCTCTCACCAGTAAACTCAAAGCTACTTCACGGATCCAATTCCTAGAGTCGAATCTGCAACTTCTAGAGTCGAATCTGTGACTAAAAAAAAGATGGTTGATTCTCACCAAATCGATATTGATTTTCGAATTTGTCTATGTATTTGGCCAGTTTAGGGTTTTCGATTGTTTGAGATGGGAGCTAGGGTTCAAGTGCAGCACTACAATTTGGGATCGGCTGATTCTTACATCGGTAGCTCTCTACACGATCTCAACTCCGTTGATGGTCCGCCCAGAGATATCGACGGCATCGGAGGCTCCGTTGCTCATGAAGGCGATCGCTTGGACAATGACGGCCATTCCTCTTCCGCGGTGTGTACAAATTTCTCAACTTTTTTAGGGTTTATCTGTAACATTAGCTCAATTTAGTTTGTATGGAATGAATTGAAGTTGTGGGTTTCACATTGTGTTTTCAAAAACAATCGCTAGGCGGTGGTTAGATATTTTATAGAGTAGCTTTAGCTAATTGAATTGAAGTTGTGAGAGTTATTCAAAGACTTTGGCTTTTGTCTCTCTTTTTTTTGGGTGCAAATGTTAAAGACTTTGACTTTGGCTTTTGTCTCTTTTCAGAACTGTATGCACGAATCATACACAAACTCTCTGCAAATCCACAATGACGGAGTTGAAGAAGGTGGGTCTAACATGGATAACAAGGAGCCTTCAGGAACTTCTTACAATATGTTAACCATTCAAGGTAATAAATATCTATCTCCATCTTTTGACGTAGGAGAAGCTTCTTGATTCATTATCTTATTTTTATTTCAGATGTTTCACCAATTGAATCAGCACGAGGGAGGTTTCTCCAAATCATCGTGGATTACTTTATCAGCCAACATGTGGTTGAAGTCTGTGAGAACAAGCGTGACCATGAGACCGATTCAGGTAGTAGTAATAAATCCAAGAGGAAGTCGGATGATACACAGTATGAAGGCGACCCGAGTTTTGCATTGCCGTTGATGTATATTGCAAACTTATACGAGACTTTGGTCGGTGAAGCTAATGTGAGAGTTGGTTCACTGAATGGTATAAGGGAAAAGACACTTGGGGTTGCTCTTGAAGCAGCAGGTGGCTTGTATAGAAAACTAACCAAGAAGTTTCCTAAGAAAGGTAATTTTATCTTCAATTTGATTAGTTTTGAGCAGTGTTCTAAGGCAACTCGGTCATAGCAAACAGGTTTTTCAAATACGATTTATGCGACTCATATCCATTTCAACCGTCTTAAATCCATTTAACTCGATCTAAATTGGTCTAAATATGCTAAACTAAACAATAGTGTTAAATCTAATCTCTATTTTTTATATATCTAATTTTTATAATCCATCAAAATAATTTTATAATTAAACAAAAAAACCAAAAAGAAATTATTATAAATGTTAAATATATAAAAATATATCAATAATTCCCTTAATGTCTAGATCCAGCCAAGTCCTTGAAGAATCCGTCTAGTCGTTGAGAATAAATCATAATTACAGCTTATCGATTTCTTGAACATTGGTTTTGAAGGTTTGTTTGTGTGATTGTCCTTGTTCATTTACAGGTACTTGCATGTACAGAAGAAGAGAACTTGCAACATCACTTGAAACTAGGACAAGATTTCCAGAATTGGTAACACATGGAGGAGAGAAACGAGTTCGGTTTGTGGTGGTGAATGGTTTGGATATTGTTGAAAAGCCGGATGATATACCGGTTGAAGATGCTGAATGGTTGGATCACCAGTCTATACTATTGTTCAATTGTATGTGAATGGTGAATCATCAGTATATATAATTGGATATTGTCACTGTAGGTTTAAGCGATTAACAGGCCGCAATGAAGTAGCTGTCTCTGCCAGAGATTATAAATTTTATTGCCCTCGACACAAGCATAGACGTGTTCACAGTTCTGCCTGCAGCATCCATGGCTTGCCTGTAAGATCAATCAACGCACGTTTTTTCTGAGATGAAAGAACAAAATGACATTGTTATTTTTTTTTTTTCATTGTTAAGCAGACATTTCCAGGTATGGATCCATCGACTTTAGCTACTGTTAGTGAAGTAAGTACATACTCCTTCCAAATCTCCTAATACCCTTACTGCAATGATCTTGAGCTCATCATGTTTTATCATGATAATTGCAGGATCAAAGTCAACAACAACAACAACAACAACAACAAGACACTCCTTCTCCTTCCAAACATCACATGTCATCTATGTCTCATCATCCTCATCAGTTTCACCAATCTATTCACCAGAGCCACCACCAACATCATCAATCTGTTTACCAAAATCAACACGCAGCCACACATTTTCCCGGTCAAAACCATCAATGCGACCCTGAACTGTCTCAAGCCCAACACCAGTCACCATCTATTTCGCAGCACATGGCTTGCTTGCAGCCCCTCACCGGAGGCCATGTCATGGTACAAATCTTCCAGAACTCAAAACTCAAAACTACCATTTAGATAATTTCAGATCATCATATGTTTTATCTTGTTTTTCCATAGGCAACTGGTCCTGCGAAATTCTGTGACCAATGTGGAGCACAGTATCTGAGAGAGACCTCCAAGTTCTGCTCAGAGTGTGGTGCCAAGAGGCTTGGGTTATAGCAGAGACAGATTTGAATCTCGTTTAAGTTATAAATTGACAAGAAGATTAGTGTTTCAGCCGACTTTCAGAGTTGAAAGAGGGAATGAATTATGTTTGAGCTGGCTAATTACTGGCCTCTGAAGTAGTGATTAAAACTCTGTTAGTTTCTGATCTTGGGAAATGCAAATTTGTAAGCCTTTACATATGCTTATGGCTATGTCAAAACGTATATAACCAAAACAACGAAAGTAGTGTAATTTTGTTAAATTTTGAGGAATATTCAGACAGAAAAGTAAGGTTTCCTTGTAACAAAACTAATGATTTTTCCATACATATATAAGCACAATTTAAAATCTCAATACATGATTTAAAGCTCTTACAAAACATAAAAGAACATCACATATACAGACAAAACAAATTGTTCCTTTTACGGTTATTACAATTCTA
Source organism: Brassica rapa (assembly GCF_000309985.2). Taxonomy (NCBI): domain Eukaryota; kingdom Viridiplantae; phylum Streptophyta; class Magnoliopsida; order Brassicales; family Brassicaceae; genus Brassica; species Brassica rapa. The sequence continues at coordinate 15,740,658 of NC_024803.2, read as the reverse complement.
TTTTCGAATTGAGTCTAGACAATGGTGAAAGAGAGGATACCAAAAATGAGTTTTTTTTATATTTTTTCGTTTAGACTATTTTATTAGCTGATAAAATTTAATTAGCCGGGTTTGGTGCAGGAGCAACGGAGACTACTGCAATGACCGCCTGTGGAACCTTCTTTGGTACAAGCAGAGGCACAGTTCTGTCCGTTGAGACACACTCCTTGGAATGTTTTATCGGTGCCTCACACGGTTTTGCTTCCACTGGAGTCATTCCTAAATCACAAACTTAACCTAGCGAATTATATCTAAAACACTCTCGTTTTGGAGCACAACCATAAATAACTAATTAAGAACCATACGTAGATGTTTAGTAATTAGTATAACCAAAATGTGGAACTACAAGACCTGCATGGGCTTGTTGATATTATTTATGCTCATATATATAGCACATCACTTAATCAGATCAAGGGCCAGTCATAAGAATAAGATTTTTGAAGCCATATATATCAGAAAATGATATACTAGAAATATAATGTTTTTTAATAATATCAAATGGAAAACAGGTTTTCTCTATTTTCCATCAGATAACTTAACAAGATCTTTCTGAAAGTTGCGAAGATACAAGATAGAGGTATGAAGATGATGATCTTGGGTGCTCTCGTCAATGTCATAAACGTTGAAAGACGTCAAGCTCGCGATGAAGAAATATCGGATCAAGATGATTTCAAGATTGTGAAATCATGGATAAGTTAAATTTTTATTCTCTGGGTTATAACTAAAGAAGAAGAAAAGAAGAAGAAGAAACTTCTGCAAATTTATAGACACTTGTAGACGCTTCTTGATTTTTTTTCTAAACAGTAGAATTTAACAACAATATAACCAAAAAGACTTATTCGAGAACACATAAAACATACCCGCATGTATGGTACGACATGGTGCTGTACGGAACATTAGATAGAAAGAAACAAACAGGAGAGACGATGGATTGAAGATTTTGAGTCACGAGGATCGATCGATGGATGGATCAGCAATGTTTGATGCAGAAGCAACGACGACGGAACCCACGGCATCTACCTCCGGAAAAACCTTGGGTGTGGCACACGTTTGCGCAGTTGTGTGTGCTCACACATAGACCCCTGAACTTATGGCTCTTCGACTCACATGTACGTGCCTCCACTGTGACTGGACCCGCCCCTAACACACAGGAAAAACAGTTTCTTTAGACCATAGCTTAGTTTCAATTCTCATGCATGCATGGTGCCGGGGCGATCCTGAACACAGCGAATTGAAACATCAGCTTAGGGTTCTCAAAATTTTTAAAAAAATTTACATAGAAAAATGCCCCCAAATTTGTTAAAAAAAAAGTTTAGAAAATCCTCATTAAATTGATTTAGACTCCCAACATTTCAGGGACGCCCATTGGTGCGTTATTCATCTTCAAAGTTTATAGAAGAACAAGTATTTTTGCTAAACAATACAACCAAAGCTCATAGGCCATAGCCTTCTGAAATCATGGGGAATGATCATATGGTCGGCCCTAACATTTTAGAGGGTATATATACACAATTTAGTAAAACATTATCAATTTTTTATTAAAAAAAACTGAAGATCATGCTTATATATAATAATGTTTTAAAAAAATTGCTGTTGAGAACCAATATTTCACTTTACTATGCATATAGGAAAACCAATATTAAGTTATGAGAGTAATGAACCTGAAGCAACGAATATCATGAACATGAAGAGAACGACTGAGATCAAAGGCATACAAAGCTTCATTTTGAGAGAGACGAAGAAGATTTCAGAGAGAGTTGTAAGGAAACAATTGTTAAGTGTGTAGGGAACCAGGGGCAGACCCACATGGAGGACTGTGGAGTCACTTTGACACCACAGAAAACAATAATATCCAGGTTTTATAGCCAATATTAACTAATGGGCAGTGGCAGTTTGGTTGAAAAGGGTATTAATGAATCCACAAATCCAGGTTCAAACCCTCTTTATGACATTTTTAAAAGTTTTTGACACTTCATAAATATTTTTCTGGGATCACCCCCGTAGGGAACCAACGAGGAATGTGGAACTATATAAAGTAGTATAAGAAGGATCGAGAATATTTATTAGTATTATATTACGTAATCGAGTTTTTAGTATTTAGTTTATATTTTGAAAAAGAAAATTTAAAGGATAGTGAAAGTATCTTTTTGAACTATTAGCATATTTTGATAAAGAGTTATATTTTATTGGTTGTCTTATTCCGATCTACTTATTCAGACCACCTCAATTTTGAGTAATAAAATAGTTATAAAAAAAAACCATTAGCAAATTTCGATACTCCCAAATTCCAATTGACTTTTGCCACGGTGGTGTGAAGACGTTTTGCCACAGTGGCGTGACGACGTTTTGTCGATTTTCTCCTTTTCCTAATTTTCGGGCATTCTCTGTGTTTTTTTTTTTTTTTTTTTTTTTTGTCATCTTATAAACATTAAACATGGACAGAAGTCCAGCAACACAAATAATTACAAGGTGAGGCCCAAAACAAGAAGGCCCAGACAAAGCTAAAGAAATAAACGAGACCTAGACAAAGGCCCAAAAAACTAAGGCGTAGCAGCCTTCGCAGAGGGAAATGGCACGCCGATGATAGGCTAGACACGTGTATAGACGCATAGCTGATGGGGACACGTGCTTTGAAGGTCATCACCTTAATCGCCGGGAAAAGATCCTCGCCGGAGCTCCGATCACCGGAAGACGAAGCCGTCAACACGACCAGGGGAGTAAGCTCAGAACGAGCACCGTAGCGAAGAACTTCCAAGCCGATTGAGAACCAAATGACCAACGCTTCAAAAGATGGATGAATCGATTGTCTTCAATCGATCTGAATAATCGGACTCACCTGAACACGAGAAACAGACATCTTTAAAGATGTAGAAGAGCTCGAAGATGAAACAACCCTATCCAAGGGGAGGAGGAAACAGTCCAATCTTCTTATCGAGAGTCAATCGCCGCAGATACAACCAGGAAGCGATGGTCAAAAAGTAAAACAAAGGAACCGGAGAACCGGAACCAAGCTCACCATCACCATCACAGACGGACGATGAAGCGAGAAGAAAGCCGGATAAGAAGGTGTTTTGAGAACCACCTCTTACCAGAGTCAGAAGCCCGAACTACGGGAATCAAAACCGGATAAGAACCGGTGATAGAGAAGAAGACGAAGCCGGAATGAAGCCGGCGACGATTCAAGTTCTCTCTCTCTGAAAGATTTTTAAGAGAGAAGAGAGAGAGAACTTATTTGGCACCTCTCTTTCTTTAACTTTTCGGCATTCTCTGTGTTTATAACCTGGTCCCATTTATTTGCTTTACCAACACTGTGATAAAAGAAAATTTGGTCTTTTATTGGAAGCGACATGAACGCAGAGAGATTTTAGAATCATCATTAAGAGCTTGTACGTTTTCTTTTATTGAGCACCGAGCTTGTTGGTTTTCTATAAATTGCATTAGTCACACCACTGTGACAAAAGTCAATATGGAATATCGAAATTCGATGATGGTTCAAAAAGGTTTACCTTTAAAAAATATAATCCACCTGTTTCACAAAAAGTGTAATAGATATTTTCACAAATATTAAAAAACAAATTGAAATGCATTTATTTTTTTTATTAATATCATCTATTTAGTCAATAACATTTTAGATAAATAAATTTATTTTTAAAGTAATATTGAACTAAAAGTAAGTATAAATTGCATTAGAATTATAAAACGATAATTTTTATGCAACAACAAATATTAAATTGACACTTAATATAAAACAGAAGGAATAATACCTTTCAATATGCTTTAAACTGTTTTTAATTAAATATTAATGTAATTTTTTTAAAGAAAAATCGACAAGCTCTTGATAATGATCCTAAAATCTCTTTTAAAATTGCGTCAAAATTCCCGTTCTCACTAGTTAAACAATAATACTTGATATAATTCATAATATTTACACTTTAAAAACTTAATTTACAAGTATCCTAATTAACTTATTTACACTATGTTATCTCGAATGCAAGAAAAGATGCAACAGGCATTCAGTTAAAGGTTAATTTCCCTTTGGTGATAGAATTTTTCACTCTGTTTCCGACCCATGAAAGGACTAACAGGTGGACGAAACCACCACCTCAGTTTCTGAAAGGCAACATCAGTGTCTCATGGGTTGGCAATCATGTTAGTAGTGGAGCTGCTTGGACATTAAGAGATTAATTTGGCAACTAATAGAGTGTATATAGTTGGTTTAATATGTTTAAGTAGTTGGTTTAGTGTAGATAGTTTCACATGTATTTAAACTATCTCTTCTTCCTCGTTTGAATTAATGAAGACTTACTCTCACAATCTAAAAACAACATTTTCCTACACAGTCGTAGAACCTTTTCGAATGTGAGGGATTGCGGAGAGGCTGAATCAGTTGCTCTCCATTGGGCGGTTACAGACATGAACAATACCCCAAAAGGATGATCACAATCACCTTGTCATGTGCATTGGCGCGAGAAACTCTCCAGAATCCCAGAGACTTTATTTAGCTTCTGTCTCAAAAGAATGACATTGACATGATGCTTATCTCATTCCATGAACAGAGCATTGATCATATATGTGATTGCCCAAGAGTTAGACTGTAGTATCATTAGCGACCGGCGCTATCAATCCTACTGATATCACTCAAATTATGCTAATGAGTGATATTTATTCTCTCAGATAAGAAGTTCAATTGTAGTATTTAGAGATCGAATCCACAATGAGCTAAGGTACACAATAGATCCTAATCAGCAGTGATTAAGCTAGGTAACTTATTAAAACTGTAAATAAGCAAGCAATGTGAACAAATCAGTTGTTCAGTTGATTGGTTTAGGGTTTGTAAACAATTAAATGAAAGCGCTAGATCTAGGGTTTCTATTCAGATAATCAGGATTATATTAGAATCAGAATGTGCTGAGGACTTTTGTAAAGAAGTCACAAAAATTGGATCAGATCAAACTTACCAAAGGATTCATGTGCAGTCCACGTAAATATATTCATAGTTATTGATATAATGGTTTAGCTAGCTGTGAAAATTCAAAAACCAATGTTATTACTTTGCTATTTGTTGAAGTTACATGTATTCCATGCAAAGAATGATACCATATTATTAGAACTTCGGTCTCACACAAACTTCTTTTGCTCATTTTTAGAAACACATGGCTTCTTTGATATCTTATTTTTATCACCCCAGGGGCGGAGGCAGTGTTTAAGAAATTTTAAATATTATTTTTATTTTAAAATTTTTTTTATTAACCCCACCAAAAATGAAAATTTGATCCCAATAATTTTTTTTAACCCTAGTCCAAAAAGTTTCTGCTACACGCCACTGACCCCAAACATCTAGAAACACTAAGCTTTTTAAGTTCTTATTTACACTTGGTTATTGCTCCAACATCTATGAACATAAAAACATAAAATATTTTAGTAGCTGTAACTAGGTGGGGAGTGGGTGGGGCAGCTGCCCCCCATAAATTTTTTTTTGGGTATAATTTTGCTTAGAATTTTATTAATGCTTTGGATAAAATTTGAATTTATAATATATTATTAGCGTTTTGTTGTTTTACTCCGGGTAGAAATTCATCCTAGATCCGCCAAATGGCTGTATAATTATTTATAATCATCAGCCTGCTACTACTTCATATATACCAGTCACCTAGTATTAATAACTCGGTTTCATCAGAGTCATCGAATTAACGTAATTAGATATATAACTATGTAGACGCATCTTGATTTTCTTTTTAAAAAACAAATATTATAATTTAACATTACAATAAAACCAAAAACACACAAATCAAAGACTTATTCAAGAACACATAAAACACACACACAAGCATAGTACGACATGGTACTGTACGAATATTAGATAGAAACAAACAAACATGAGACGAGACGATGGATTGAAGATTTTGTGTTATGAGTCTCGATCGATGGATGGATCAGCAATGTCTGGTGCAGTAGCAACGACGACGGAACCCACGGCATTTACCTCCATGAAAACCTTCGTTGTGGCACACGTTTGCGCAGTTGTGTCTGCTTACACAAGGACCCCTGAACTTATGGCTCTTCGACTCACACGTGCGTGCCTCCACGGTTACTGGACCCATCCCTATACAAAATGAACACATACGAAGACACTTTCTTTAGACCATAGAAAAGTTTCATGTTCCCATGCATGATGCGCTATTTATCTTTAAAGTTAATGGAAGAACGAGTATGTTCGCTAAACAACACAACCAAAGCCCATAGTCAACTGAATTCGTGTGGGGATGAGAAGCGATAAAAACCAAATTTATCTAAGAGTATTCACAGAATAATCGTCAGAAAACATGAATAATTATATATATGGATCTATAGTAGATCCACAAATATAAATATGTTATATTAAACGCATATTTGCATGCATACGTGCATAGTTAGATATTGAGGTTTAGGAGCAATGAACCTGAAGCAACGAATATCATGAACATGAGGAGAACAGCTGAGATCAAACGCAAAGAAAGCTTCATTTTGAGAGAGAGGAAGAAAGTTTAAGAGAGAGCGAGAGTTGGAAAAAGGGAACAATTGTTAAGTGCGTGGTAGCTAATGAGGAAGGTGGGCGCTATATAAAGGGACTATAAAGCGCTATAAGAACGATCGGGAATATTGATTACTTTAATACGAAATCGAGTTTTTTAGTATTTAGTTGAGATATGTTTGAACGTATTTTTATAAAACCATAGTGAAAGGTATATCTTTTTGAACCATTATCAAATTTGAGATTCCCTATTGATTGTTGCCACAGTGGTGTGACGACGTTTTGTCGATTTTCTCTTTATTTTCCTTGCTTTTTCTCATTAATTTGGTCCATTAATTAGCTTTACCGACACAGTGTAAAATTTAAATTTGGTCTTTGAGGTGACATAACATGCAAAGAAATTTTAGACTAGATTTTTTATAAATTATATTAATATTTAAATAAATAAATTTTAAAAATTATTACGTCAAAAAATTTTACCTGGGAGATTTTAATATAAATTTCTCAAATGTTATAAAATTCATTTCAAATTTTTACAAATCAAGAAAAACTTATAAAGTAAATTGATAACTGAGTTAGTTAGATAATGTGGAGTCCACCCAAAACAATAGTGGCCACGTGAAAAAGCAAGTACACCAAGTGAAAGTAAAAGGGGGATCTATTATCGTTCCAAAAAGAACAAACCTGTAAAAGGTTGTATAGAAGTAAAATTGGTATTTTACACACTATTTTAGGGAAAACGCTATAGAAGCTCAATTAGTAAGTAATACACCATACTTTTACCATTATTAGTGGTTATATACTTATATGAACGCTAATTCGAGACTACTTGTTCCAAAACAAATAAATATTTCTGTGGAGAAATGTATTTAGCTGAAATAAAAGAAAGAAATGCACTATTTTCACATGGATAGTGGCAGACAAAAAGTTGCTTAATATTCTCTTTACTCGTGTGACTTTTATAGTTGTACACAATTTCCTTTACTTATTTGGTTTCATATATTTCACCCAAGTTTCTGGATGGGCTTAGTTGGGCTAAGTTTTCAAGTCGCCTCGGAGTTTGACGGCTTTAACGGATTCAAGGAATTAATTAACCTTTTCAATTCAAAACTGGATTTTTTTTTTCTTTTGTGATTTAAGACTTTTTTTAGTTATGTGTAATCTAACTGTTTGCGCATTTTATTATTAAAAAGGCACATACACAAAACTATTGATTTATAAATATTGATCAATAGCAGTCGATAGAATATTTTTTTTCCAGAAATAACCATTTTATTAGTCAACTTAAATTAATCTCTATAATATTATTTGAGAATTCAGTTTCTTATGTGTCGCGTTCACATTAACTCTCACGATGGTTGATTACATATATACATTTAATGAATTAAAAATATTATATTTAAATAGTATTATTGAATTTTTTATTTAGTTTCTTTTTTAAAATTTTCCACATAACATATATAATAAAAAAGAATTTTTTTTGAATTTTAAAAACAAATTTAAAAGTGAATATATATGTATATGTAATATTATTTCATCAAAAAGGAAAGTTTACAAAATAGAAATATTCCATTTAAAAAATATTTTTAAATAACATAAAATATACTTTTGAAGTAATAAAATATTTCTTTATATCTATATTTTCTTAGATGAAAATATATATTTGCATATAATGTGATTTCTTAAAACAAGGTTCACACACATAATCTTGATATTAGAAAAAGAAATATTATTTCTTTAAAAAAAAAATTTCAAACAATATAAATAATATATAATAGAAATAATTTTTATATATCTATCTATTTTCTTAGATGATTAAATAAAATAATTAAGTAACATAAAATGATATGTGTTCAATTGACTAAAAATAGTTTATAATTAGTATTATTGAAATGTTTTTTTTTATTTTTCATATATTTAGTTGGTTATAATATTTTTTTGTTACAGTAAAGAAAACTATAAATTATATAATATGATTTTTAAAATACAATCACACAAATTTTTTAAACTACTTATTTTTAAGAGATATTAAAAATAAAAAGAAATAACAACAAATATCTTTTATCATTATTAAAATTATTTGTTTTCATAATATTAAATTTGCTTTTAGATTTTATGTTTTTATGTTTGTGAAACTTAATATGACTACAATTAAAATACCAAAGCAAATCTGAATCTCATTTTAAGATTATTTAAAATAAATTTCATTTTAACATTTAACAAATCTAAAGCATAAAATTATTTAGAATTTGTAAAATATTTTTATTATTGTAAATATTGATATGTGTTCATGAGCTTCCAAAAATGTATTAGTTACTTATATATGTAACTTCATATTGATCATCATTTTATTTTCTGATTTTTTAAAAACAAATCAACACATAATTTGATAAATATTATGAAACTACATGCACATTTAAACAATAAATAAAATTAATTTGATTTTACTTAATTATAATAAAAAATAATTATACTTCACTTTGAATTTGAAAGAATATATGTAACTCAATATATACTCATAACATGAGTGACCCGAAAATCATAGATTTAACTACAATAAAAAATTTATAATAATAATTTCTTTTATAAATGTAAATTATAGGATGACTCAAAACATATAAACAAATGAAAATAAAATATTAAGCAACTTTTATAATTTAGTTATTTTGTATAATTCACATATATGCATGAGACTGTAGAATATTATTATTATATTAATTTCGTAATTTGGAATCAAACACTTTAGTTTATTTTAATTTCATTCTAAGTACAATATATTTTAAGTTATACATAATTGTTTTTCAAATATATTTAAATATCTAAGACAAGAACCAACATAAATGCAAATAAGAAAATTAATCATAATTTTAATATATTCAAAAAAAAGTTATAGTTGAATTTAGAGAAATAGATGCAATCTAATATAACTAAATCGACTACAAAAACAACAAAACCGACTAGATATAATATATCTAAAATCATATGTCTAATTAAAGTAATATAATATTATTAATATAAATTATGCATACAAATTATAGATTAATTTAAAATTTAAAATAAATAACAATTAATTATTATAATATATTTATTTTATAAATATTTATATCCATGCATGAGCATGGAAAATCACCTAGTTATAGAACTAGTTGACAAAAACAAAAATAGTAGCTGTTATGTGTACGTTTTTTAAAAACTTATATGTAAATTTTACTCGCATTCTTGTCTTCCAACTATGAAATTGTTCATCCAACGTTCATTAGACCGAGAATGTTTGGGTTTCAGTTTACATGCGTAAAAGAAATGTAACTATATAGATATATCACTTGACCCCAAGAAAAAACTATAGAGATATATCTAGTAAGCTACTACTTAGTGTTACACATGTTTTCCTTCCAATAACACATATATTTCGTTTCTTGGCCTTTTTTTTTGCCTCAAAACAAAAACAAAAGAGAACAAGTGTTATGCCATGAGAAGAGAAGCGAGAATCTCTCCCATGGTTTTCTCAGGCGTGTCTCCGTTGTCATCTACATGAACTCCCGACTCTAGAACCGCCGCATCAAGTACAAGTTTCCGCTTTGCTATCTCGTAGATGTTCTCATCAACCGTTGACTTCGTCACCAGTCTGTACCACCAACATTGCCACAAGTTATTAGTGCAAGGTGAAAATACACATTGAGATAACCGAACCGAACCAAAGATTCATAAAGCGAAAACAAACCATCACTTTACTAAAACCCAATCGAGTTTCACTTTTTCCACACCAAATTAGTTAAAACTTAAAAGACATGAATGTAACATTAGTGAAATATCAAAAACAAACTAACCTAACCTAACCAAACCAAATGCCTAACCCAAGGATATGGTTATGTATATTTTTTTCAACTAGCTGTAGGAATATAAAGCTCAAACCTGAAGATAGTGACTGGTTTCGTTTGACCGATACGATGGCATCGATCTTCAGCTTGCCGATCAATTTGTGGATTAAAATCCATATCGTGAATAATCACTGTATCTGCTCCCGTTAAATTCAGACCTTGTCCGCCTGCTCGAGTTGACAACAGACAAGCAAATATCGACTTATCGTTGTTGAATGTGTCCACTATAGTTTGTCTATCTGTGACCTGAGTACTGCCAGAACCAAAACAAAAGACAATAAATCGGCTTCTTCATTGGTGCAGGATCGTGAAGAAAAGAAAAAACGTGACAGTTTCTATTACCTGCCATCAAGTCTTCGGTATGTAACGCCTATAACATCGAGTGTCCACTCTAAGATATCGAGCATCGATGTCCATTGACTGAATATTAGAACACGATTACCTGATTTCTTCATTGAAGGAAGAAGCTCAGCTAATGTCTGATGATATACATAAACGAAACAGTTAGGTGGCTATACTAAGAAGACACGAAATGGAGAAGAAAACATAATCCTACCCGACATTTAGCTGAGAGCATGACATGTTTGTCTGAGAGAGTTCCTTTGGTATTGTTGACTCCATATTGGAGCAATAGCTAAAGAAAGAAACAAGTTAAGCTTGTTGAATTGATATTAACATGTTTGTTTATGAGAGAAACTTACCTGATGTATACGAAAATCGTTGTAACTCTTAACTTCTTCAATGACTCTTTCCAAGGAGCACTCAAATCCAAACGCACCAATTGGGTGCAACTTCCTTGCGATGCGAATGACATCTTCATCGCTGTATATTCTCCTAATTAACAATGGGTGATTTGCAATCTGTTCCACCATGAAAAAAAAACTCATCCAAACAGAACTAAGAACATTGTGTGGGAATGTAATCGTAGATGAGAGCTATTACCTTCCGAAATTGAGTAAAATAGTTTGAAATTTGCCGCTTTGGAAGTGCCTTGGCTAAGGATTTTGATGATAGCTTCAAAACCCGTGCTTGAGAAGCAGCACGATAGTCCTCTATGGCTTCTTTATATGTATCTTCCTGTTTTTTCTCCATATGGACATACTCAACCTGCATATGATTCATGAGAAATTGATGAGAGATCCCAACTTGAAGTTAAATTATATCCTCTAACCAGACATGGAGATAGCTATACCACATACCCGCTGTATCTTTGGAACAAGTTGCTGCATGACATCAGATTTCAAACGCCTCAAGATGAAAGGACCAAGAATAGATTTCATTCGAGTAATCAACTCGGTGTCTTCTGCGTTCAACAGCTTCTTCAAGTCAACATTCTCTGTAGTAAATATATCAGGCAACATGAACTCCAGAAGCGACCATAGTTCCTGCATAGATTAACATTTTCACGGTGTAAGCATTGTAACAACACATGAAGATACGTTACCAACATCAGGTAAACTAGATCTTGAGCAGATGAACAGAAAACATCCGTACATGCAAATCATTTTGTAGAGGCGTTCCTGTAAGCATAAGACGCTGGTTAGCGTTTCTGGCCACAGACATCAGGTTTTTCCACCTATAACTGTTCTTATCCTTTAAAGCATGGGCTTCATCCATCAAAACACAGCTCCAACGCCACCGTTTCAATACCTTCCGGTCATCTTTCTGTTGTTCACTGCACAATTCCAACATCTGTCAGTAATAGGAAAGGCGAAAACACACCCAAAAAAAAACATCGAAAGTACTTCGAATGTGTACCTATGCCGCTCAAACAAAGAATAACACACAAGAAGTACATTGAATGGTGGCGGCTTCCCAGCTTTTGACAGAGAATTCAATTCTCTAGAGTAGGCTGCTCTCGCAGCCCCGTGATACTGAAGTACAGTAAATGATGGACACCACTTTCTGAGCTCTCTCTCCCAGTTTTCCAGGACAGAGGCAGGGCATACAACCAAATGAGGACCAGGGTCATTGTTCAAGTGATTTAGGAGGGTTAAATATGTGATTGCCTGTAAACGAGAGCAACATTAGTCTCTGATATAACATGAAGACAAAAAGACCACTTGTGGATATAAGACCAGAGCACAATGCACCTGAATAGTCTTTCCAAGACCCATCTCATCGGCTAGAATGGCTACAAGAAATGAAAAAACATCAGTTACAAAATGATATACCAGATACAAAATTCTTACAAATCCAAACTAGTAAAATAGTTTTACCTCCTTCAATTCCCTTCTTATACAAGAGAAGAAGGAAATTAACACCAACTAACTGGTAGGGCTTGAGTATAGGCTGAAAATCAGAATCCTCTGCTTTACAAGCTTCATCAATATCAGTCTGTGATCATCAAAAAAAAACAACCGCAAAAGCAAATGAGTTTCGTTTAACAACACAGTGAAACATACACTTAATGAATCAAACATTCACTCATATGTAGCATCTAATCAAAACCTATTTCCCAATTGCCTAAGGAACACATTCTAGATTATTTCAAAGTAATTACTACCATGCATGATGCAGCCTATGAATCCATCAATATTTTATTCAGCAGAAAACCTTCAAAAACCATCCTTAGAGCATTGAAGATCGATGGTACCTGAGTGACAATCCTCACAGTAGAAGACTCCACTTCAGAGTACCTATCACAAGTAGTAACCCCAGAAGAGCTACCATAAAGCTCCTTCCTAAGATCCGCTGAGATCTTAGCACACTTCTGCAACGCCTTCCCAACCACATCCTCATCTCCGTCTCCTCCACCACCATCTTCACCTTCACCTTCACTAGAACTAACCTCCTCAACCTCAACCTCATCCTCCTCACTCCCTTCCTCGTCTTCAATCACAAACCTCCTACCAACTCGCGCACGTCGCACCACCACAACTTTGGCCTCTTCCTCCTCATCATCCAACAACAAATCATCTCCTCCGTTCACAATCTTCACATCCGAATCCGATTCTCCTGAATCCTCCACCACCACAAAGTCGTCATCGCTCTCAATCGCCTTCGACGGCCTCCTGTAGGCGAAAGACTCAATCGGAGGCGACGGATTCGGCTGCTGACGAGGAGGAGGAGGAGTCCTCGTCGTCGTCGTTGTCTTGGGAGCACGTGGCTGTTTGAGAACTCGCGAAGGGTTGAACGAGTGCTGCTGCCACTCCTCCTCGGAGATTTCGTCGAAATCGCGTTTCATTACGAAATTGAAAACCCTAGAAGAAGGATTCAATGCAGCGGAGGAGATGATGCCACATTTGTTCTTCTCTTCTCACTTCGAATTTCGCGCAAGGGAAAGGCGTCAAGACTGAAACGGACGACGTCTGCTTATTGGGCCCTCATTATTCTTTTGTTAGGCCCAATATATTACTAGGCTTTAAAATTTAGCATGGTTTAAAGCTTGGGTATATTTTAAAGAACCTTCCCAACCACATCCTCATCTCCGTCTCCTTTTAAGATTTACAGTTAAAGCTTGGGTATATTTCTCATTTTACAATTGAATTCAATGTTAAAAATAAGTTATAATTAAAGCTTGGGTATATTTATTTTGTAATGTTGATGTTGATGTTTTGTGAGGTGCTAAAACCAAAATAAAGAAGCAACAATTGTTTAAATAACTTAAAACCGAGTTAAAACACACGTGAGACAAAAAAACTATATAAACTCTACACTCTTTGAAAAAGCAATGCACACACTTTCATCTATCACATCCACTTCCACTTTTCATATTCAGTAATTATGAAGTCGTCGTCCACATGGAAATCTGATAAAAATATCAAAACATCTTCTAAAACATCATCTACTATGAAACAGAGAGAGTAAGTTTCTTCTTATACTTTTCCAAAAAACTTTTGTTTGTATATTCCAAAATAGTTTCTTGTTTCACAAGTAAAATTTTATTTGGGGAAGGGAATGGAAAGAAAATATAGCTTCGACTTAAATAATATTCATCAAACAAATGATTTGTTATAGGTTTATATGTATCAAACTATTATAGTCCTAAAGAGCTAACATATAGTTTCCTAAACCTTTCATAATTCTGGAATTTTTTATGGAGTTTATAATTTTCATGTTTGATGATACCTAACTCATACTTCAAAATGAAGATGAGTTTTTTTTTTCTGAAACTTTAAGAAGCTATTGTCATCTCAAAACCTAAATTATTTAGTAATTTATTTCAATTGTTGGAATGTTTCTTTGATTGTAAATGTTGCACATTTCACTCCATTGTATTGGTTTCATTAACATAGGTAATGTTTGCACAAGTTTGGAACTAACAATTCAACCAAATTCTGGTTTCAGAAAATAGTGCTTTCATCATATAGTTAATATTCTTTAACCTAAATTCTTGTTTAGGTTATAGTGCTTTCCTCGTATAGTTAATATTTTTTAAATTTTCTTTTTTATCAGTTTTATTTTTCCAAGAAACCTTATTTAATCACATTTTTGTTTTCATTTCTTTACCATGCACTATTTATTCTTCTTAGATTTGGAGTCAAACAGATGATGAGAGGCTAATAGAGCTAGCATGTAACCATATTCCTCAGTGAACTACGATCAGATCAATTATGGGAAGCTTACCCCAAAGTTGTCTCTCTCGTATCCAATTCTTGTTGTTGGTATGTTTATTATTATATATTTTTTTTGTTTAAACTCTCAATAATAATCCATTTTCTTTTTGGTTTATATAGGCTATTGCTTCTGAAAAACCAAAAGAAGAAATAGAAATATCTAAGTCTACGAAAAACAAGAAGAGAAAGGTGATATTTGTGTACAGTTTATTATACACTATATCTCATTCATTTTTTTGGCTTTTGTTATAAATTAATAAAAAAATTTTAGATTGCAAGTCTGGAGGAGTTTCCATATCTAGGCGACAAGACAAAAATGAAAAATGAAAAGTGAAAAGGTATACATTTTTTTGCTTCAATATTATTGCTTTTATGTTTGCTTTAATGTTATGAATTTTTAATTTTGTAGGGACCTATGAGAACCAAGCTGCAGCTGGACTAATTATTAAGACCGATAAAGAAGACATTTTAATTTAAATGAAGTTTTTAGTGTTCTGACTTTCACTCTCTTTTCTTTTGGAACGGTCCTTAGTACTCTTTGTTTTACTATTAGAGCAACATTATTGCTGGGACTTATTTTTGAGTCCTTATAATTTTTTATTAGTATTGTTATAGTTAGGACAATGTTAAGGAATTTAACTAAATTGTAGATTATTGCTAGGACTTATTTTGTCTCTTAGTTAAATAAATTATTTATTTTAATAAATAATTTCATATCAAAATGTGTTCGAAAAGAAACATATAACATTTAAATTGAAAATCTAAAAAAATTACAAACATTTTATTCAATTCATAGCAAATTACAAACATTTTATTCAACTAAAAGATAACATTCAGACATAAATTAAAAACATAAAATCATACAAACATCATAAATAAAAGCAAACACACATTTTATTCAATTAATAGAAACTTATATGTTATTTGGAAGATGTCCAAATTTAGTCCATATATTTTCAATCAAATCATTTTTAACTGTTGATGGGCTTGTCTATTCCGAACTTTCGTTCGACGATCAATTGTATTACCGAAATATGTACCAGATTGACGGAAAATGGTGCTCTCACTTTCTCTCCTTGTTGAAATTCAAATGATCCTACATGAAATCAATCATCAAGCCCTGTTAATTTTCTCAAGGCGTTTCTACAAGGAACTTGCTAAACTGCTCTATATAACTTCACAAACAACAACAGATCAAAAATGAAATCAAGCATGAAATGAAATCAAATCCAACAACTGATTAACACATTTTCATTAACCATTCAACAGAAACAGATCCTAAATGAAATCAAGCATCAAACCTATCTCACTTAAGCATTAACCACAACGGTCAGATTTGTTCTATGTATACAAGGAAGACGAACCAAGATTAAGAAAACCCTTACTATATTTCATTTACAATTACAAACGACAATCCGATTCATCACAAATGACTATCCGATTCATCACATCATAAGCAACCAATCCAAGAAAAGGAGGAAACAAATCGTCAATCAAAACAAAATCATCTAAAGGTCATATCGGATCCCAGAAACGGAGGCTACAAATCATCAATCACAACATAATCATCTAAATCCCATGAAGGAGGAGGAACACATACCTTGTTTAGCTTTGAATCGGCCGAGAAGCGTCGGATGAGGCAGCAGATCGATTTGGGGATGTCGATTTGTCCTTGAAATCTCCGGAGAAGCTATCGTCAAAGCTGTCGCCGCGGAGAAAAGAGAATCGGGAGAAGGCTAGAAAAAAGAAGACACGATGTGACTTTCCCCAACCCTATTTCGCGACCAATTAGACGCTGCCACGTTGCTCCTAAGGACGAAGCCCAAAGACCTTAATTAAGGTCCGTTTATTATGTTATTCAATTTTTTTTTTCGACCCAAAAAAACTAAAGACGGGCCTTAGAACGCCTGATAATGATGGTCTTAGAATCTTCATTTGTTTTAATTACTCTCTCTCTCTCTCTCTCTCTCTCTCTCTCTCTCTCTCTCTCTCTCTCTCTCTCTCTCTCTCTCTCTCTCTCTCTCTCTCTCTACTGCAAATACTCTTGTTTTACTCGAGCAGATAGATAGAATATTCATTCGACTTAATTACTATCAAGCACATAGCTTATAGAAAGAAACTTTTGATCGACAGTGTCACTTGCTTCTAATTTCTCTCGACCAAATTTGCCTATTAATTATGACAGAAAAAAAAGTTTAAGTCTTGAAGGTTATGGAAGAAACATACATAAAACAATCATTTAGTCAATGGGATACTAGCATGATTTTTTATTTTGACAACAGATATTAGTATGATTAGTATTGTGATATCAATATTTTTTTATTAATTATATTTCAAAGATCTATATCATTTTCAAATAGAAACAACTGTTTTTTTTTGAGAAAAAAAAACTTCAAGAAACAAATGATTTATCAGCATAAAAAAAAACCTCTTAGTTCTCACCAAACTTTTCAATTGTCCCAAGTCGAATCACGACTCATCGCAAGCAGTTATCTTGGACTAGGTTTTGGCTATTTTAACTAGATTTGATATCTCAGATTTCAAATTTGTCAGTGAATTAAAATCAGCTAATAAAACATATTTTGATAGTTAGTCAGAATGTTTTTATACTTTTCATAAATGTGAATCATGATTTAGATTCTTGGTTTCAAGTTTCTCGAAAACTTCATCTAGTTTATAGTAAAATGAAAATTTCATGATGTTCTTCAGCTTATAAAAAGAAGCTTTTGATCGACAGTTTCACTTGCTTCTAATTTCTCTCGACCGAATTTGCCAATTAATTATGACAGAAAAAGAAAAGTTGAAGCCTTGAAGCTTATGGAAGAAACATACATAAAACAATCATTTAGTCAATGGGATACTAGCATGATTTTTTATTTTGACAACAGATATTAGTATGATTAGTATTGTGATATCAATATTTTTATTAATTATATTTCAAAGATCTATATCATTTTCAAATAGAAACAACTTTTTTTTTTTGAGAAAAAAAACTTCAAGAAACAATTGATTTATCAGCATAAAAAAAAAACCTCTTAGTTCTCACCAAACTTTTCAATTGTCCCAAGTCGAATCACGGCTCATCGCAAGCAGTTATCTTGGACTAGGTTTTGGCTATTTTAACTAGATTTGATATCTCAGATTTCAAATTTGTCAGTGAATTAAAATCAGCTAATAAAACATATTTTGATAGTTAGTCAGAATGCTTTTATACTTTTCATAAATGTGAATCATGATTTAGATTCTTGGTTTCAAGTTTCTCAAAAACTTCATCTAGTTTATAGTAAAATGAAAATTTCATGATGTTCTTCAGCTTATAAAAAGAAGCTTTTGATCGACAGTTTCACTTGCTTCTAATTTCTCTCGACCGAATTTTCCAATTAATTATGACAGAAAAAGAAAAGTTGAATCCTTGAAGGTTATGGTAGAAACCTACATAAAACGATCATTTAGTCAACGGGATACTAGCATGATTTTTTATTTTGACAACAGATATTAGTATTATTAGTATTGTGATATCAATATTTTTTATTAATTATATTTCAAAGATCTATATCATTTTCAAATAGCAACAACTGTTTTTTTTTTGAGAAAAAATCTTCAAGAAACAATTGATTTATTAGCATAAATAATAAAAAAAAAACTCTTAGTTCTCACCAAACTTTTCAATTATCCCAAGTCGAATCACGGCTCATCGCAAGCAGTTATCTTGGACTAGGTTTTGGCTATTTTAACTAGATTTGAGATCTCAGATTTCAAATTTGTCAGTGAATTAAAATCAGCTAATAAAACATATTTTGATAGTTAGTCAGAATGTTTTTATACTTTTCATAATTAAATGTGAATCATGATTTAGATTCTTGGTTCCAAGTTTCTCGAAAACTTCATCTAGTTTATAGTAAAACGAAAATTTCATGATGTTCTTCAGCTGCCTCCACAACATGATTACAGATTGCAATCAAACACCAACAGTAACATCTCAAGTCTTACGCTTAGATAAATTTTTATATGTCCTTTTAATTTTATAAAAAAATATATATTTTCTGTAATAATAATATATACATATTAAATCTATACTATTAAAAGAGAAACATTCTGAAAAAATCTGTTTAAATAAGGTTGTTGGACCTATTTATTAGAAACTTAAATGTTTTATTTGAACTATTTAATGTTACTGAAGTATTTCAAATAAATCATTTGGTAATGTTAGAGAAATTTACGGTTGATAAAACGATTATCCCAAATCATCAGAAGATAACAACCAAATACTTACTTTCCAACTCAGAGTAAAATCAATAAATTATGTATCAACCGATTACGATTTCTTTGGATTTTTTGATAAATATTCTGATTTCACAAACCTACACTATCACTTTTATTGTATATATAATAAGTCAAAAACATGATGCTACACTATCATCTAAATAGTACACTATAAATAATATTATACTAGGTGATAACCTGCGCTTTGCGCAGGGTGAATAGATTTAAAAATATAATCACTTTGAATATGTCGATATTAAAGTTATAGAAAGAAATATTACATGTTATAAAATATGGGTTTAAACGAAATTTAGTATGTCAATATAAATTCTGTTTTTTTTAACTTGTATATTTGTTTTGTTTAATTGAAATATTTTATCATGCAAGTAAATCAATAAGAATAAGCAAATATTAATATAAAATAAATTATGAAATGACAATTTGAAACCCTTTGCATGGAGTAAATGGATAAAAAAAATATTGACTTTCAAATGAAGTGAGCTTTCCATGTTAAAAGTAAATAATTAAACTAATGGTAATATATCGAGCTCTTTAACTAAGTGGTTTAACACACATTGTTCATGTGATGCCTAAGCTCTTAGCTTAGTATGATGTATATAGTTACAAAATATGATGTTTAAACGCATTTTATTTTGGTGAAATGAATATATTTTCAGCATAATTCAATCATAAAATCCTTGATTTCTCCTTTCCAAATTTCAATTTTTGGAAAGTATTGTATGAAGGAAAAAAAATATTAAACAATATATTAATCATGATATTTGACCATAAACTTAATCATTTCAAATTTTTAAATCGACTCATAATTTATCTATTACCATTTATGATGATTTCCTAATTACAAAGTTAAATGTGTGATTAGAATTAGTGATTACATTTTCAAATATTCACTTTCCAATCATCCATGTTGAAAGTGATTTTTTTATGGAATATTTGAAATATTGATTATTAAAAATGTTTTTTTAATATTAGTTTCCATTCATTATTGATTTCTTAAAATTCATATATTCATATAAAATATTATCTAACATGTACCCATATAAAACTATTGTAATTTAAAAGCTATTTGAAATGTTGATTATATACAACATTGGTATTGATAAAATTAAAACTATAATCAAAATCGTAAATACATGGACATAATAAAAATGTATACTTTGCGAACATTTAAAAGTTGTTTGACTATCTTTTTGATGACATATATTATTCTTAATATGAAAATTTTATATACATAACTTAGTATATTTGGAATTTATAATGCAAATATATTTAAAATTTGAGGAAAACAATTGTTATATTTTGAAACGTAATTTATTAGCAAATATATGAATATACCATAAATGATTCGTAACATATAATAGTATACAATATATTCGAAACTAATTAATATGATCAATGGTAATTCATGTAATTAATCTAGTAAACTAATCCTTATTAGATAAAAGGGCTGAGAGTGATTGTAAAACTGCCACGTCTAAATGACACTCTTGTAAATCACACATGAAAATAAGGTTTATTCTTAATAATGTTCCTATTTTAATATATAAGGGATTTATATTTTTATATATTTTACAATCATACACTATCATTTATATATTTAGAAGTTAAATGGACGATTATGATATATTGCCAATCTTCCTAAGTTAAACCAGACCAACATTGGTTTTAACCAAATCGGTGCTAACCATCAAAACCAAATAATTGCATAAGAAATTAAAAGTTATTGCAAATAACCTAAATACAATACATTTAATTTATATGAGAAATCAAATAGTTTACTCAGTTTTATGCATTTATAATAAAAGGTTTAACCAATTTTTAAACAAATATAATCAAAATCTTTAGGGTATTTTTCGGATCAACCGTCTGTGATTCACAGGTTAACAACATGATTTTGAGTTTTATCAAACTTTTAATTAGTGAAATTTTGTTAAATCTGAATTTTGTAGGAACGTAAAACCTCTAATATAATGCAACATGAAGAATATAAGCGAGACTGGATTATATATAATCAACGGTTTACTATTTCGACCACGAATCCGAATCAAGTATGAAAACACTACTTATATCTTAATTCGTCTATAAATCATATATAGACCCCCCTAAAAAGAATTAAATCATTTGTAAAAATATAATAATTTCTTCCACTATTTAAGTGTAGATGCATTATTAGTTTTTACTATTCGGCTTTGGTTTGCATTATTTCTGTTTTTTGGTACGGTTCTTCAGTTGCGGATAAATGTGTCCAGACTTAAATACCAGCTTATATAGAAACTCATAATAAATTTTTATTTAGTTTCGAAAATAAACTCGTGCTTTTTAAGCGCGGGTCAAAATCTAGTTTATATATTATGATCCCAGTCAAAAATATTTCTGGCTCCGCCACTGTCTACATATATCTTTAACAGTTGTAGATGGGTTTGGAAAGATAGCTATGAATAACACAACTTATGAGTACAATAAATCAAAGACGAAGACAATTTGTATGCATTCGGAGTTAAAGAGCTAGGTTGGACAATAAAAATCATGCCATCATTTGACATGTCAGCACTTACTTTGGGACTGACAGATTTTTTTTTTTTTTTTGGAACTCTTTGGGACTGACAGCTAAGACTCAAGAAAATGGAATGAGATATATGAACTGAAGAGAACATTTCATGATTTCAAGATATTTTCAGAGATGGAATGAGATTGTTGATTTCTACCTAGAGAATCTTTTCATAGGACTCTTTGTATTGTTAGTTATTTTATTCTTGTCTAGTTATCTAAACTATCTCAAATTTGAATAACATAATATTTTTTTGTTGTAAAAAAAAATTGTTAGGAAAAAGAAAACAGAAGCAAACCCTTGGCTATAAATAAGAACCAAAAGTCCCTAAACAATACCATTAATCGTCCGGACATTACATCAATGGAGGAGAGACCAAAGTTTTGAACAAGCTGGTGCTGCTGCTTCGTTATGCCAGGAAAGGAAACCAAACGAAGAAGAATAGGCAGAAGAAGAAGAGTGATTCATATCCCAACGATATTGTAGAAGAAGTTCTTGTGAGGCTCCCGGTGATATCGCTCACCAGGTTCAAAACTGTGTCGAAAGACTGGAGATCTCTGATGGGTTTCGGTGAAAGATACGCATCTCAGCACAACAAGAACCCTAAACTCTTTTGTGTGTGCGATGATTTAGTAAACCGTGCGAAAACACCCTTTATACAAAGACAATGACACTGGAGACGAAGACGGCTTCTCGAGACCACCACTAAATACGGTCACAGAAACTCAAGAAATTCACAGGTATCTCGAAATCTCCGAGAGCTGTGACGGTCTTGTCAGCGACTTCATATTGACCATCCAAACCCGTGTCTGGAGCTTGTTGACGTTTCATGTATGGAACCAGATCAGTTCCGTGCTTTTACTCGGTTATGGTTTGGGAAAGACTCCGTTACGAGAAGATGTAAGCTTGTTTGGCTATATAATAAATATCTTCCTACTAGTGCTAGTACTAGTACTAGTTCGACCATATCCATATGTGAGGTTTTGGATCTTGAGGATAAGAAATGGAGGTTCGTGAGTACAGCCGCTCTTGATCATCATTACATCTTGCATAGTCAGAGGCCAGCGTTTGCAAACGGATCCTTCTACTGGCTCACTGGAGATGAAGAAGGATATCTAACAACACAAACCAAACTCATAGTTTTTGATATTCATATGGAGATGTTTCAAGTCACGGAAACACCGCCTTTTGTAACGCGTGACACGTGTGGCGACAAGATTGGTGTATGCAATCTTGACGGTCGTCTCTGCGTTTCTGAACTGAAGGCGGATTGTAAGCAAGAGTTTTCGTGGAGGGTTAAAGACC
Organism: Brassica rapa; assembly: GCF_000309985.2. Classification (NCBI taxonomy): domain Eukaryota; kingdom Viridiplantae; phylum Streptophyta; class Magnoliopsida; order Brassicales; family Brassicaceae; genus Brassica; species Brassica rapa. The sequence goes on along the minus strand of NC_024803.2, from coordinate 15,717,534 downwards.
AACTGTGGGAGAAGATTTTGTCGGTTGACTTGAATTCTACTTCGACATGATTTGGTGGTGTCACCTCGCAGCCTCTCACGCCCTTGGCCATTTTGAAAGACGACAAAAAGGTCATCCTCTCGCTAAGCTATCACGATAACCTAGTGTCCTTTGATCTTGATCCTCACTCGACTGTTTATCATCTGTATTTATCTGGTTACTACGGTTTAGCTGTTCCTTACTTTCCAAGTTTATTTACTATCTTGTAAACAAAAGAGTTCGTTGTGTATGTTGATTAATAAATAAAACTCATGTATATCAAATTAAGTATATGTTTTTTCCTATTTGTAATTTTCAAGTTATTATCAACTTTTCTCATAGTGGAATAGACTATTGGTTCAGTTTGATATTCAGGCATTAGTTTAATAACTCTTTAGGCTTCAGCTCGATTCACAATGTATAAACAAAGTACGAGCGAGCGGGGTTCATGTGTGTATTTGATGCTCATGCCTTTAAAACTTTATCATTCAACAGTGATAAGAGATGGCTATCTGCAAACTTTGTAGTCTGAGACATAGTGTGATAAGAGATGGCTGTTTTCAATAGTACTTTTCGTTGTCCATTATGGTTCCATGATCAGAAAGGCTACACAATAATATCTAGGCTTCTTTGTTGTGATATTGACAATATTTATCATTATGTTGCTCTTCAGGATCCCTCTCCTCTCAATGCGGCTGCAGAATTAAGTTGTCAAGAAAAGTGGTCTGTACTTGCGGTGGCAGAGGAGGCATTTTATTACCAAAGATCGAGGGTGACTTGGCTGGAGGTTGGGGATTGCAACACTCCATATTTCCACAGAATGTCTAGCTCTAGACAAGCGGTAAATCACATTCACTTTATTGAAGATGCTCAGGGCTCCACCATCAACTCGCCTGCTCTGATTCAAGCGCATTGCGTTGAATATTTCTCTGCCCTCTTGGCCCCTGAGACAACTCAACCGCTGTTTGCTCAAGAGGACATATCATCTCTGCTCAATTTTGCGTGTTCCGACGCTCAGCAGGCCTCCTTGGCTGCTCCCTTCAGTAACCAAGATATCAAAGACGCTTTCTTCTCTCTCCCCCGGAACAAAGCAAGCGGGCTAGATGGATACTCCTCTGAGTTTTTCACATCTTGTTGGACTGTGGTAGGAGGTGAAGTTTCAGCAGCTGTAAGTGAATTTTTTGTCTCAGGAAAGCTTCTCACTCAACTGAATGCGACAAACTTGGTGCTCATTCCAAAAATTCCAAATGCAAAGAAGATGTCTGATTTTCGGCCTATCTCCTGCCTCAACACCATCTATAAAGTCATTGCTAAACTGTTGTCGGAAAGGCTAAAGAGTATTCTTCAGGAAGTCATCTCTCATTCTCAATCTGCTTTCATGCCAGGACGCCTCCTCTCTGAGAACGTCCTCCTCGCCACGGAGATAGTGCATGGGTATAATAAACGAAATGTGGAGAGAAGCGCGATGCTAAAGGTGGACCTTAGAAAGGCATTCGACTCAGTCCGTTGGGATTTTGTTATTGCAACTCTCAGGGGCCTAAACATCCCTTCTAAATTTATAAACTGGATCTCCCAATGTCTTACCACGCCTTCTTTCTCCATCCTTGTGAATGGACAGAGTTGCGGTTATTTCAAGAGTACGCAGGGGCTTCGACAAGGTGACCCACTATCTCCTTACTTGTTTGTGCTTGCGATGGAAGTGTTCTCTGGTCTTCTTGCCACTCGTTACGATTCTGGGTATATTGCCTACCATCCTCAGACCCATGACCTTCGGATTTCTCATCTCATGTTCGCTGATGATGTGATGATCTTCTTCGATGGAGGCAGCTCCTCCCTGCATGGAATAAATGAAACGTTGGAGGACTTTGCGGGTTGGTCTGGTTTGCACATGAATAGAGATAAGACTCAGCTCTTCCACGCTGGTTTGAACCAAGACGAGATCACTGCTATACAAGAGTACGGATTTCCTACTGGATCGCTGCCAATCAGGTATCTAGGCCTTCCTTTAATGAGCAGGAAGCTGAAGATCTCAGAATACTCTCCTCTTTTAGACAAGATCACCTCAAAATTCCAATCATGGGCCGCAAAGTCTCTATCTTTCGCAGGACGTTGCCTCCTTATCTCAACGGTAATCAACGGTACAGTAATTTTCTGGACATCAACCTTCATACTTCCGAAAGGATGTATTAAGCGCATTGAATCCCTCTGTGCCCGCTTCTTATGGTCTGGAAAAATGGATCAACGGGGACATGCTAAAGTGGCTTGGACTTCGGTCTGCACCCCGAAATCCGAGGGAGGCCTGGGGCTGAGAAGTTTTGCAGTATGGAATCGCACAGTAATGCTGAAACTGATCTGGCTGCTATACTCATCTAGCGGATCATTGTGGGTTGCCTGGCACAAGTTCCATCACTGCGCTAACAGCTATTCTTTCTGGAGCCAAAATGAAAATCAAGCAGAATCTTGGAACTGGAGGTGTATCTTGCGACTGCGGGAGCTGGCTTCTAGATTCTTAATCTGTAGAATCGGTAATGGGGAAAGTGCTAGTTTCTGGTATGATGCATGGACTCCTATGGGGCCTCTCATCAATGTGTTTGGAATCTCTGGCCCACGTCGTCTGCGCATCCCCATAATTTCTTCTGTGAAAGATGCATGCGCAAACAATGTCTGGAACCTGCCTTCGCCAAGATCAGACCAAGAAATCACCCTTCACGCTTATTTGACTACTGTTACAGTCCCATCTGAAGGATTGGCAAATGATGAGTTTCTTTGGGCAACAGGTCCTGATGTTGCAGGTCCTTACTCATCATCGAAGACTTGGGATGTTATAAGGCCTCGCAGTGATCCAAAACCTTGGGCAGCAACTATTTGGTTCAAGGGAGCAATACCAAAACATGCTTTTAATATGTGGGTTGCGAATCTGGACAGACTTCCTACAAAGCATCGTTTGGTTGGATGGGGAATGCAAATTCAAACTCACTGCTGCCTCTGCTCTACTGAACCAGAGACAAGAGATCATCTTCTAATCTCGTGCAGTTTTTCAGCAGAGATTTGGACTCAAGTATTCCTAAGAATTGGAAACCCGAGAACCCAGTTTCAGACTTGGTTGGACTTACTGCATTGGCTACATGAACCTGGACCGAAAGCTATCAAGCTTCTTCGACTCCTAGCTTCTCAGGCAGTGGTTTACAGCATTTGGAGACAGAGAAACAATGTTCTCCATAACCAAACAGCAATTCCCTCCACTGTTATTTTCAAGGAAATTGACAGAACCATCAGAAACTTGATTCATGCCCGGAAACGTAAACGTCGGTTCCAAAACATCATGATCTACTGGCTAGCCTAGTGGTGAAGTAGAATCTCAAAGCTTGCTTAACTTTATTGATTTCTTGTTTTTAATTTTTTTGCCAAGAAATCTTTAGTATAGGAAACAACTATGTAACCTGAACCATTTCTTTATGATATTAACATTCATAACAAAAAAAATGTTGCTTTTGAAAATGGATTTACTCTGTTTTGGAGAACTTTGTTTTTTATTCTTTTTCATTTGGGCAAAGCTTTTTCATAAGTTTTGTTTTAAGCAAATTTGAAACATTTGGGAGAACCTAAACATATGGGCCTGGGCTATTTATCACATTGGATCATCTCGCTAGCAGTTGATAAGAAACTCCGACCTTTGCGTCTTCTAGTGTTTCAGGCTGTTTTCTACTACACTTGGAAGGAGAGTAATTCGAGACTCCACAACAATATTCACAAGCCGGCGCACTCATTGATCAAGGAGATTCACCTTCAGATTCGAGCACGTCTTTTGGGACTGGATAGGGAAACTCTCACCAAAACAGCTTCTTCTCATCATCTCAGCTTCAAACACACGCCGTCAAAGCAAGCCATCGATGCTCTCACCAAAACTTGCATCATTTCAGTTTCTATTTTCAAATATGGGCATAGTTTTAAGCCTTGTAACCAAAAACTTTTCACTTGGAAATTAATATGAAACGGTATCCCGTTTAAAAAAAAGTTTGGGCATGGCCTCTTTGTTTTATCTTTTATTTTGGGAAATTGCCACAAATACCATATTCATCGTATCACTTTCATGTTTACACTAATCATTTTTACCCTCATTTTCAATAAAAGATAAAACACATTTATACTTTTAAGGTTAACTAATAGAGTTGAGGGGTGGGGTAAGGTTTTTGGAATGTGAATTTAGAATTCTAATAAATATATAAATAAATACTTAAAATATATAAAAAAAGAAAAAATAGTTTCAAACATAATTTTCGATTTTCAAAAAGAAATTTTGAAAAAAATAAAAAAAAATGGAAAAAAAATTCGAAAAAAGAAAAATTTATAAAAAAGTTCAAATTTGAAAAGGTATAATTCGAAAACATAAAAAAAATTATTTTTTTATTTATATAAATAATGATTTATTATATATATATATAGATAGCAAGTGTATAAGAGTCTTTTGCCACTTAATGAAGAAGATATTTTTGAAAATGTCCCTTTAGTGGTGGTAAAAATGAAAAGTGGTACCATGAAAATGGTAAACATAAAATTTCGGGAAATTTTTTTTTGTGAGATCATCATATATTTGTGTGTTTGTACGTAATATATATATAATTCTCTCTCAAAGTCGGATCGGGCATTAGACGATACAATTGTTTGTGATATGTCAAAAGTGTTTGTGTTTGGATTTTAGATTTTTGGTTTTGGTTTTAAATTTTGGTTTATTGATGAATTTATAGATCTTGATTTTTTCTACTGATTTTTAATTTTTTTTATAAATTTGGTAGATCATTTATCTATTTTTAAAATCTTTTTGTTTTAATTTATACTTATAATTTATTTATTTGTATTAAAATATACTTTAAATGACTAAAATAATGGATTAATTTTTATATAAATAATATTAGATGATCAATAAAATATGTAAATTTTACACAATTTTTAAAAAATTAAGTGAATTTTATTAATATTAAAAAAACAAAAAATTTTGAGTATAATTTATTCATAATTTTAGAATTTAGATACAACCAAAATATTTTATTAGCCTTAATATTAAAAATTGTTATTACTTTATCATATACTTATTTATTTTGTACTATAGCAATATTTTAGTTAATATTGTATTGAAACCACATAATAATTAATGTTTAAAGCAAAACCAAAAAAATATTGTACTTCTTTTGTTTCATAAAGAGTGTCACTTAGACACATTCACTTAGATTAAGAAAATAATAAAATATATTAATTTACCCTTATTTATTATATAATTGTTTAAATAAAAATCATAATTTTGAATCTTATAAAACTATACTCAATACGTACTATGATTCAATAATAATATATATCATTATTATAAGAGAGAAATTATTCAAACATTATGCTCCAATAATGACAATATATCACTATTATTTTATATAAAATACTTTTCCTCAATGTTCGAGCAGCAACTATGACTTCTCATGGTTCCTCTAGAATGGAATGCAATTACTCTCTGATTACCAAAGAGATTAAAAAAAAAACAAGCGTTAAAGAAGTTCACTCTAATCCCATTGGCAAATGGTGATGAGCTTCAAAAGGAAAAAGAATAATCTCCACTGCACCTACAACCCGTTCAAGAAATCAATATCAAATTTTACAGGTCCGGAAGCTTCTCTCTGTGCCGTCTCAACGACACAATGGCAAATGCAGTTATGAAGATATAGATGGTCAATGCGACAAATCTATGTATTGAAGATGCCAACTCTGTGATTCTTAAGTTCAATGGTTGGAGATTAGACTACTAGTTCAAGATTATGTTTTTGTTAAGCCAATTGTTAGGTTTTCTGGTTTTGCAAAACTAAGTTTCTTGAATGTTATAAATATGTTGCCATTTATATTAACGCTGTATAACAAAGACAAAGTAATACATTACTCTTCACACATCTAACATTTATAAACGTATATATGATAGGGTGTATGAATGTAAATATATACAGATATACTGTATTTGAATTATTAACATTTTTTAGATAAGGAAAAAAAAGTTAGTACAACAAAACCTAATCAGTTAAATGAAGAGAAAACGAGGGTTTTGTCTTAAAGCCCATCAGAAAGATACGAATGAGAAAAATGTGGTACCCACATCACACCCGGCATGTGGACACATTTCACCGTTTTGACAGTGACACCCAAACCGTAACCATCCTTCTTCTAAATTGTAAAAATAAATTTAAAGTTTGTTTCATTACAATAAATTATGACAGAGATGGACCTTACCTACATATACTTTTCAAGATCCATATATGCCATATTAAAAAATAGTTGAAGAAGAAGAACAAAAATCAGAAGAGAGAGAGAGCGAGAGAGAGAGAGGGCTTTGAGGTTTGTCTTTGTATTATATAATAAACATTTACATGTATAGTGGACTAGTGTCTTCTTCTTCATCATCTTCTTTGTTATCATCATCATCATACATATATCATCTTCTTCTTGGTTCTTTCTTAACCTCCGATTTATAGCGTTTTGACTATTTTTTTTCCTTCTTCTTGGTTGCTTTCTCTTGATCTATCAGGTACCAAAAGAAAACAACTAAGAAATCTTTCTTCTTAATTCTTTCAAAAGCTTACAAACAAAAAATAAAAATAAGCCCTTAATTTGTTTTTATTGTTCTCTTCATGTATTTTAGTGAATTGTTTTTATAAAAAAAATTCCATGTCGTCAATCTCAATGGATTCTTGCTGTTCTTCATTCCTCTTTTCGTTTTCTTCTGAAACGATAATTTGATTTTTGTTTTTCGCAATCCTTTCTAACATGTTTAATAAATGGATTATTCTCTTACAGGTTATACTCTTACACGCAAAGAAGAAGATCTAAGATGGCGTCATCATCATATAACGCAAGCGTTGTTCCTTCATCATCATCCTCTGCTCAGCCGTTTTTCCTCACTGGCTCCGGCGTCGGAGAGAACGACTTTAGCCAGAAAGATACTTTTGTGTCAATGATTCAACAACCTAACTCCTCAGCTCCACCACCCAAGAAACGAAGAAACCAACCCGGAAACCCAAGCAAGTACCTCTTACATATTAAATATTTTTAATAAAATTTTCTATTAAAATCACTAGCTTTGAGAAAAAATAAAGATAACCTTATCGGAGAAAACTAAATAAACAAGAACCCTAATTAATTTTCTTCCTTTTTCTTATACTCGTATTTTCATTATTAACGACCGTCATTAGATTACATATATGTAAAATTTGGTTTTCTTTCTATGTCTTTATCAATTTCTTGATTTACTCCTCATAGATTAACATTGCAAGATCTTGAATGGTAACTAAATTTAATTTATCAAATAGATCCTGATGCGGAAGTGGTAGCTTTATCTCCAAAGACAATAATGGCTACAAACAGGTTCATATGCGATGTATGCAAGAAAGGGTTTCAAAGAGAACAAAACCTACAGCTTCACCGAAGAGGACACAATCTCCCATGGAAACTCAAACAGAAGTCAACCAAAGAAGTAAAGAGGAAAGTCTATCTTTGTCCGGAACCCACGTGCGTCCACCATGACCCCTCACGTGCTCTCGGAGACCTCACCGGAATTAAGAAGCACTATTACCGTAAACATGGAGAAAAGAAGTGGAAGTGCGATAAATGTTCTAAGCGTTACGCTGTTCAATCGGATTGGAAAGCTCACTCTAAGACCTGTGGTACTAAAGAGTATCGATGTGACTGTGGTACCATCTTCTCTAGGTAACTAGTATCTGTCCGTTTCATTTAAATAATTTGTTCGTATTTGGGCTAATTAAGTGATGAAACGTATATATAATATTAATATATGTAGTATCTAGATACACCCTCTTATCTAGGTAAAGTATGATACCATGGACCATCATTTCTTTTGGTATTGAGATCTATTTTAAGTAAAAAGCTGCATTCAACACTGCATATAAAACTTACCTTATTTACTAATTTTACATGAAAAATACCAAATATATAATATGAACTGTAACTGAAATCGTATATATTTGGCCATGGAATTTGAACCTCGAGTACATCGCCCATAAAATGTATATTGTGATTATGTACATAGGATCTATCACTGTATTTGTTTGGTTGATTGATGAGTACTGAATAGAGAAACACAGTGAAGAGAAAGAGAGAAAATTTAAAAGATGCTAAATTTGGTCACATGTATGAGTTAGATCTGTTTTTTCATTTTCCACTTTTGTTTTCTTCTTCTTCACTTTTGCAGGTTCCCCTTTTTATGAAACTCCTCCTCTTTTGTGGACCCTGTCTTATCTCTTTCTCTCTCTAGACACATGCATACATAGATACATATATGTTTGGTTAAAGTGCGTTACTTATTTCATTATAGTGTTCTGCTAAACACTTTAATGCTGTTCTAGGGTTTCTTTCTTTATTTTGATGGTTTGAGTTAAATACGTTGTTGTAGAATGTGACTGACTTATATTAACATTCATGGGCTTTGCATTAAATGAAGAAGGTCTTTCATTAAAGTAGCAAGTGAGTCGAACTTTATATTCTTCTAATATTCTTTCCTATATATAAATAGTAACCATAATTAATAACTATAGCATTCATTGATGATGATTCACGTCAATATATGCAACATATTAAATGAAGAAGGTCTTTCATTAAAGTAGCAATTAACTCGACCTTTATATTCTTCTATCATTCTCTCCTATAAATGGTAGCCATGATAACTATAGCATTCATTAATGATGATTATGCAATATTTAGATATATATAGTTTGCAAAATACATATATATATATATATATATAATCCAATAAGCTAACATATGTTTGGGCTGTTTCTTTTGCAGACGCGATAGTTACATTACACACAGGGCTTTCTGTGATGCATTGATACAAGAGACTGCTAGAAACCCTACCTTGAGCTTCACGTCAATGGCAGCTGCTAGCAGCGGCGCCGGCTCCGGTGGATTGTACGGGAGACTCGATGGTGGCAGGACCAGGGGCGAATCTAGAAGGATTTTCTAGTGGGTGCAAAATTAAATAATGTACAAAAGGAGCATTGAACTTGGGATATCAGTGGGTGCACAATGCTATTAAACCATTAAATCTAGCTAATTTCCTTGAATTTTTACATACAAAAACGTTAATATTGAAAAATTTGCGGGGGCACGTGCCACCACAGTCAAAGCTCTGGCTTCGCCCCTGGGCAGGACTCTATCCCACCACCATTTGAGTGGCCATCCAAACTCTGGATTTTCGCCTCTCGCAGGTTACAACCTAAACATTGCATCTTCTGAAAATAGCAGACACTTTGTTCCGCAGACGTCAAACCCTAACTTCTTAATCCAATCGAGCCAAGGAATGCTGACTGTACCGAACAACAACGATCAGAGTTTCATGAACCATCATGGTCTAAACCAGTTTGATCCAGTCAACAACATAAACTCCAAAAGTAGCACGAACAACAGCTTCTTCAACCTCGGATTCTTTCAAGAAAACATCAAGAACTCAGAGACGAGTCTTCCTTCTCTATATAGCTCCGACGTTCTTGTTAATCACCCTGAAGAAAGCTTGAACGTGGGTTCTAACGTGTCAGCCACGGCACTGCTTCAGAAAGCTACTCAAATGGGTTCCATCACAAGCAACGATCCTTCTGCTTTATTCAGAGGCTTAGCTTCTTCGTCAAGTAATGATTTTGGAGAAGGGCAGATTATGGGGAACGATAATAACGGTAATCTTCAAGGTCTAATGAACTCACTAGTCGCAGTAAATGGTGGTGCCGGCGGATCCGGTGGCAATATATTCGATGTTCATTTCGGAAACAATGGAAATATGAGCGGCTCGGACAAGTTAACGTTAGATTTTCTTGGAGTTGGAGGAATGGTTAGAAATGTAAATCGCGGCCGTGGTCGTGGCGACGTTTCTTTGGATGGTGAACTGAAGTTTTCGGAGCAAAATCATCCATTTGGAAGATCTTGAAAATATCTTATTATTGTAACCTACTCACCTATAACTAGTTAGGTGATAATTTTGCTATCTTCCTTTGTTGCTTTCATAGTCTACATATAATAGATCTTCACTGAACTCTATTAAGTTTGAGACTCTCATCATTAGAGTCTGTCTTTTGTTAAGTTGTTATATAGAAGTTTGCTACTTAATTTATTGTTTATAACTGAATAGTATAAACTATTATGGTTTGAATATAAACGATTAGCTTAATTTTATGCCAATTTATTGCTTCTGCAACTTTCTTAATTATATGCCAACTTTTATTCTGCATTTTGACAAACAATATTTTATAAAAAAGTGGGTTAAACGGAATGGATGAAGAGGTATGATGCGGTTATTTGGAGAAAAGTTGGTACAAACTTCAAAGAATTTTAATATGAACAAGTTATTTGGCCAAAAAAGAAGTTATTTTGGCCAAAAAATCGTATAATTCATATGTGGATATTTAAATTAACGTTCTTGTGAATTACCTTTATACGTTACTTTTTTTTGCCCCAAACCTTATAGGTTCTGAACGTGATAACCATGAAATCTCAACACGGATCCTCACAGCTCTCACATTTTCAAAGTACACATTCGTTCAGCTTTCTATATTGATTCTTTGGTTTTCAAAATCCATAAAATAAATACAAACTTTTAAATACGGCTAGTTCCATAACTATATATGTACTCTAGATTACTTATTTAAAATATTCAAAATGTATACTAACTTCATTTTGATAAAAAGATATACTAAAATCATATAAAATAAAATAACACAACCCCATAAACAGATAAAACCTCCACATCTAATTATGAAAATTTTAAATAAAACGGATGTCAAAATATATGTATTACTATATTAGCTAGTATTACATAAATATTTTATAATTTATAAAATTGTAAATGGAAGTCAAAGTACACTCTATATAAGATCATTTTTATATTTAAAATAATATTAATAAATGAGAAATTCAACCTATGATTATGTATGTCTTGTTCATTATTATAGTATCTCATATAAATAAATTCCACTATATACAAATTAACTTAAAATCTATTTAAATAATATAATAAAATTATTTACACCGAAAAAATATGTAATAACATTCAGACATTTACGTTTATAAATTTGTTTCTCCCTAAAACGGGTAAGGATCTAGTATACTAAAAAACGAAGAAAAATATTTGTTAGTGTCTGAATATCATACAAATGCATACTTACGATGTATAAATACTAGATTTGATTTATAAACTAGATTACACATCCCACGTTGCACATGGAAAATATATGAGCATATTCGACGTGAATAATAATACGCCAATCGTAGCGGTTATATTCCAATATAAAGTATAATCCAAACAGAAGCATCCAATATAACTAGAAACGGCTACTTTTTTCTCTCCCTTTCTCTCACCGACAAAACGCGATCCCTTTCCTTTGACCTCCACCGGCGCCGTTCTCGGCGTCGGCCCCTCCCGCCGGACATGGCAAAGAAACAAAAACCCAAAAGCACCTCTGCAGGTGGCAACCCCACTGGTTCCACCGATTCCTCGACCTCTTCCCGATCTGTCGCTTCCAAAGCAGCAGATCTAGTCACCAATTCGCCCTCTGCTTCCAAGGCGAACGATTTACCTGGAGACTCGGCCTCTCCAGCTAATAAAGTATCTGTGGATCTTCAGAATCGCTCCGGATCTGACTTTTCCCATACCCCAGAGGACTTAGTAAAACCTAATTCCGAAATTGTGGCTACAAATTCGTTTGTACCTGCTCAAGAAAGCTTGATTCAACAAGTTGATGAAAGTACACTACCACCTCCGCTGTCAACAGGGAAACCTCCTGAAGACACTGGAAACAAAGAACACGATAGGGTTGCAGAAGCCTCCAAGTTCTGGAAAGGATACATCAAACCCCACACTAGGAAACTGGAACCGGAAGGCAAACCTTTTACCTTGGATTCTGGTGAGGCGTGTGTAACCATTCCTAACTCTGTCATCGAGAAGAACAGGAAAGCCTGGGATAGCTTCATCGTGGGTCAATTCTACGACGAGCCTCCAGCCCGAGGAGCAGTTCACGCCATTGTAAACGGTATATGGTCTAAGCAAAGGCGAGACATTTCGGTTTCAAAAATGGAGGGCCACGCATTCCTTTTCAGGGTTCCTTGCCCTCACGCTCGGCGCCGCATTTTAAGCCAATGCTTATGGCAGATAGATGGTCAGACAATGTTTGTGGCTAAGTGGTCTCCAGGAATGAATCAGGAGAAGCCAGAACTGTCAGCCATTCCAGTTTGGCTTGATTTCTGGGACGTTCCCCTACAGTTCTTCAATGAGGATGCTCTCAAGGAGATAGCAGGTCTGGTGGGAAAGCCAATCTGTCTCCACCCTGCAACAAAGAATCTGACCAACCTGGATGTGGCAAAAGTATACACTATCATTGACCCTCGCAAACCTCTCCCTGAGGCTGTAAATGCTAGCTTTGAATCAGGTGAAGTCCAGAGAATCAAAGTTACTAGCCCCTGGCTGCCAGCAGTATGTGGTCATTGCTTGCAAGTAGGACATACTATCTCGCGTTGCTCTCTGGCTCCTAAGACCTGTATCACATGCCGCTCAGCAAAGCACAACACCGAAGATTGCCCTCGCTCTAATAATGGACCTCCTAGAGCTTCTGGCCCAAAATCCAAACCTAAAGTCCAAGCTCCTTTGATTGTTGATCCCCCTGCCCCTTTTGAAATTGAGCCTCCAAACCAAATTGTGGTTGATGCAGCTGCCTTTGTTGTTGCTGATCCTCCTGCTCCACCCGCCATTGGTAACAAAGATAACGAAGATGGCTCTGCTCCCCTGAACCAGAGGCACCAAAAGAAGGTCCTGATAGCTATGAAATCAAATCAGTTCCTTGCTTCCTCCTCGGGACCTAAATCTCCCCCAATACCGCACCGGTCTGGCTCCTCGCACGGTACTTACAAAGGATCACCCTTTCCCCTGAAGGAAGGTCGATTGTGTGTGGACCTTGACACGGCTTTTCTGGGTTCCCCAAGGGGTTCCCCAAGGGGCTCTAGGCTTTCAGACTATGGGTTTTCTTCAGGCTCTGAACTACCGTCGGAAGAAGATGATAACCCAAATGATGAAGGGGACAGGTACATTAAGGTGGTCTCCAAGAGGATTCAAAAGCAGCTGAAGGGAAAGGCTAAGGCTAGGGCTAGAGGCCCTCAAAACCTCTAAATTCTCTCCTATGGATATTTTTTGTTGGAACATTAGAGGTTTCAATTGTAAAACAAAGCGTCGCGGATTTAGGAAATGGCTTAAGCTACAAAAGCCTATTTTTGGCGGTCTCATTGAGACCCACGTCAGCTCGGTGAATGCTCCAAAGATCATCAATGGGGTCTTTCCGGGATGGCGATATGATTGTAATTATGAGTTTTCGGAACTAGGGAAAATCTGGCTGCTATGGCACCCGTCAGTTTCTGTCTCAGTGCTTCACAAATCTCTCCAGTCTATATCCTGTCTGGTGAAGTTACCTTTTGTGACTACTGAACTTGCAGTAACTCTGGTCTACGGATCAAATCATAGGAAAATCAGGAAGCATCTATGGTCGGAGCTTATCTTCTTAGCCTCGTCTCCTCAGATCTCAAATCGCCCATGGGCAATCCTAGGAGACTTGAATCAAACTCTCTATGCTGATGAAGACTCAAACGCGGACCACTTTTCTTCTACCCGTGGTATGCGTGAATTCTCTCAGTGTGTAATTGATGCTGGGATTCAAGATCTTCAGTTCTGCGGTTCATCTTTCACTTGGTCCAACAATCAAGGACCAGGAATTATCTCAAAGAAGTTAGACAGAATAATGGTAAATGACGAGTGGCTTGCGGCCTTTCCAAATGCTTTGGGAGTCTTCGGAGAGCCGGGAATCTCGGATCACAGTCCATGCTGTATCTTCCTGGATGCGGGGAAGCAGAAGATAAAACGGCCGTTCAAGTTCTTTACCATGCTTAATGATCACCCGGACTTTGTGTATCTAATCTCGGAATGCTGGAACTCTCTAAATTTCTCAGGATCCAAAATGCTAACTGTCTCGAAGAAGCTCAAGCACCTCAAAAGTATAATCCGAGAGTTCAGTCGCCATAACTTCTCTGGAATTGAAAAGAGAGTAACGGAGGCTTTCGACCACCTGCTCTCTTGCCAACGGGAACTATTAGCGTCACCAACCTCTGCTACTTCTATCAGAGAACGTGAAGCTCACTCCAATTGGTTTTCTCTCGCAAAGGCTGAGGAATCCTTCTTCTTCCAAAGATCTCGAGTAAATTGGGTCGATGTTGGTGACTCGAACACTCAGTACTACCATCGATCGCTAAAGTCTCGCCAAGCGCTTAACCAACTCATCTTTCTTGTTGATGATAATGATAACATCATTGACTCGAATGAGGGAATTAAACAGCATGTTCTGCAGTTCTACCAGCGGTTGCTAGGGGGTCCTGTGACTCCTTCACCAGTCTCCCAGGATGATATAGCATTTCTTTTCCCTTACAGATGCTCTCAGGAGGTCTACCAGCATCTGGCGGCTCCTTATACGCATGAGGACATTAGAACAGCGTTCTTCTCTCTCCCTAGAGGGAAATCCCCGGGCCCCGATGGTTATCCTGCTGAGTTCTACACCGCGCATTGGAGGTCAGTTGGCTCTGATATGACAAGTGCAGTTTCTGAGTTCTTCAGCTCCGGTTTTCTCCTCCAACAATGGAATGCAACTGTCCTTACTCTCATCCCTAAGAAGATAAATGCGACCTCAATCTCTGACTTCAGACCTATTTCCTGCTGTAATACCACCTACAAAGTTGTTTCCAAGCTGCTTGCCTCTCGTCTGAAGCAGGTCCTGCCTCTTATCATCTCAAACACGCAATCTGCTTTCATCCATGGCCGTTTGATGATTGAAAACGTCTTGATGGCTACAGAGCTGATAAACGGCTACAACTGGAAGAGTATCTCTAAAAGATCTATGCTCAAGGTGGACCTAAAAAAGGCTTTCGACTCTCTCGAATGGAGTTTCATCTTCAAAATTATGCAGGCTTTGGAGTTCCCCGACTCTTTTATCAGGCTCATTCGACAGTGTATCACAACAACAAGATTCTCCGTCGCCATAAACGGTGAAATGTGTGGTTATTTCAGAGGAACAAAAGGCCTTAGACAGGGAGACCCGCTATCACCCTACCTGTTTGTTCTAGCCATGGAAGTTCTATCTCAGCTGCTGAATGCAAACTACAGGAATGGTCGCATTGGCTTACATCCGAACGCATCTCATCCGCTGGTTACGCACTTGGCTTTTGCTGATGATCTTATGATCTTCTTCGATGGAGAAAAGAACTCTCTTATAAGTATTGCAGATACACTTCACGAGTTCTCCTCTTGGTCAGGGCTTACGATGAACCGAAACAAAACGGAGCTTTTCATTGCAGGAATGACCCAGGCAGAAGCCGATGATATCTCTCATCTCGGCTTCTCCCTTGGATCATTACCAGTGCGCTATCTTGGATTACCCCTGATGCACCGAAAGCTTCGAATCTGTGACTACAGGCCTCTGCTAGACCAACTAAAGAACAGGTTCTCCTCATGGACCCTCAGAGCTCTCTCTTACACAGGAAGGACAGTCTTAATCTCCTCTGTCATCTATGGTACTATCAACTTCTGGTTCTCCTCATTCATACTCCCCAAAGGATGTATCAAAATGATCGAATCACTCTGTTCGCGCTTCCTTTGGAATGGTAACATAACCACAAGAGCAGCAGCAAAAGTCTCTTGGTCTCAGCTCAGCCTGCCCCGTGATGAAGGTGGGCTCGGATTCCGGAACCTGATCATCTGGAACAAAACGCTGTGTCTGAAGATCATCTGGTTAATCTTCTGCGAATCGGAATCCTTGTGGGCAATATGGGTGAAAGATAACTACATAAAAGAAGCTTCGTTTTGGAGCTTAGATGAGAGCAAAGTTGCTTCTTGGACGTGGAAAGCGCTACTCAAGCTTAGGCCCCTCGCGGAAAGATTCATTACATGTACACTGGGGAATGGCGATAAGGCTAGCTTCTGGTTTGACAGTTGGTGTGTGTTGGGACCGTTGGAAAGGTTTTTTGGTCCTTCAGGGCCGATGCAAACAGGTATGGAGATAGACTCCAAAGTTGCTGATGCTTGTTCTGTCGCTGGCTGGTTACTGAGGCCAGCTAGATCTCAAGAAGCTGAAGAGCTCCAGATACTCCTCTGCTCTGTCCCACTACCGTCGCACTCTCAATCTCCTGATACCTACTCCTGGAGAGTGAACGACACTGACATGGAGTCCTACTCAACTAAGCTCACATGGGAATCTCTAAGACCCCGAGGACAGAAGCAAGACTGGGCAGGAAAGGTTTGGTTCAAAGGTCATGTTCCAAGTCACACGTTTATGATGTGGGTCGCACATTTGGATAGGCTTCCCACAAGGTCTCGCTTGGCTTCGTGGGGACTCCAAATTGACACATGCTGCTGTGTGTGTAACCATTTCCATGAAACACGTGATCATGTGTTCCTTAGATGTGAGTATGCAGAGCAAATTTGGAAAATGGCAATTAGGCGACTGGGATACAGACCAGTCCTCTTCCACACTTGGGACGCCCTTCTTGCTTGGATAGATATGAGGGTTAGACACTGTCCTTCGACTCTCCGTAAACTAACTGTCCAAGCTATCCTATACAGACTTTGGCGTGAGAGGAATCAGCGGCTGCACAATGCCTCACCAACACCAACCCAAGTAAGCTTTAAGGAGATAGACAGACTGATAAGGAATGCCATCTTGGCTAGGAAACACCGCAGGAATTTCAAAAACCTCATGCAAATCTGGTTGACTCATGAGTAATGGTTTTACTCTGTTCTTGTAGTTCTTTTTAAGCTCTCCCCTGTTTTTACTTTTTTTGCCTGGGGTTTGCTTCACCTACTTTGTTTTTGTACAAGTAACATTTCTCTTTTGATTAATGAATTCACATACTTAGCAAAAAAAAAAAAAAGAAGCATCCAATATCTCCGTATTATTCATTATCATGTATTATATAACTAATGATTTCTATATACAGTATAACCTCTTTAAATTAATAATCTATAAATTAATATACACTAATTTTTTTTATAAAATAGTATAATTTTACTCAAATTAACTTTTTGGTTCAATTAGTATATCGATAAATTAAAATCTTTATAAATTAATAAAAAATTATAGTTTTGGTGTAGTCCCAACATTATTAATTTATAAAAGTTTGACCTTATTTATAAACTAGATCTATATCTTTTGAACCATTTGGCCATTTGGTTAGTTATTCCAAATCCGCATATAAGTTTACTGAAATATTTAAAACATTGATTGCGGGTGTAGTGAATTTCAAAATCAGTGACATATATTTTGTATATGTAACAAGGGAATCGCTTTAAATGATGATTTATTTGTTGATTAGACATTCCTACTATATCTCATGAAATCATAATCTGGCATCATCTGATTTGATTTGAAATAAGTACAAAAAAGTAAAATTTAGAAGTCTATGTTTGGATTTAGATGGTGAGTTTTAAGTTTTTGAAGCTAAATTCCTGTCTGAATTCGGATTGTGAAATCTTTCATTAAACCTGAGCATTTTACTCGGACGATCCAGAACCGAACCAAAGATGCAAGTTCAGGTCCAAAACCGGAACCGAGAATTTTATCCTATTGAGTCTAATTAATGATGGAGGACCTGTGAGTAGCAGATTTGGGTCCATAACCAACCCGGGACCCGAGCGGGTATTTCTGGAAAATTATTAGACTTAATGACTCTTGAAACCCAATGCCCCACTTCACACTTTTCCTTGTATGTGTCAATGTTTCTATTCCCCTGAATATCTCGACGATTGAGATAGTAAAATTGGATTTATTAACCATAAATCCGAAAATCACGCATATAACAAACTGAAAGTATTCTCCTCCACCAGAAGCGTCTAGAAATCGATCTCGGATAACCCTAATCTCTAATTTTTTGAGATTATTTTTTTGTTTGTTGTTCGAGTTTGTTCTTGTTGTTTGTTGTTCGAAATTGTGTTCTATTCATGTTTTTTGTTCGAGTTTGTTTATGTTTTTTGTTCAAGTTCGACATGATTTTTGTTCGACTTTGACTTGATCTTGAAGTGATTATGTTGTTCTTGTTGTGCCTTGCTTGATCTTTTTCTCATGTACTATCTTCTTGTTGTGCCTTGCTATGGCTTGCATTGTCGCTATATGTTTAAGTTATTATGTTTGCTCTGTGTCGATTACAGGGGACCAAAGACACATAACTTGAAGTGATTATGTTATTCTTGCTGTTGATTCTTATTGATTCATTGTGATATTTTATCTTGAACTTTGAAAGTTTTGTAGTTTGTACTTTGTTCTTTACCTTTTTTTTCTAGACTTATTGCTTTTTTTTTTGATGTTTTCATTCTTGTTTGGCATACTATGATATGAACTTTGATATGTGGTGTTTTTAATACCAATACATGCGCACTTTGAGCTCATTTTCAGTCCTAATTCGTGTTTAATTTACATCATTCTAGGTTGGGAACAGGTGAAAGAGTAAAGGAGAGAGTTTCAGGAAGTCTGATGCTGTTTCGAAGGATTCAACGTGGAACAGTCATTTAGAACAACCCAAGGGTTGCTCCCGAAGAGATCAAGCATTAGACTGCTCCCGTTCATTAAGGAAACTTCCTATTCTGGAGTTTGCCCTAGTTTCGACTTTCTCTTTCTCTTATTCTCCTATCACCAGCGCCTCCCTATAAAAGGGGGAGGCTATCGTTTTCTTAGAGGACACACGAGTTTTACAAGAAACCTAGTTTACTCTTTTGGATTTTACGCAACTTGTAAGGGAGAAGGCTCCATCTCTCATTCTCACGAGAAGATTTCCCTGAACCCTTTGTCTTTTTACTTATTTTATATGCAGTATTATTCAGAAATCTTGTTTGTGTCATCCTGCTTTATGATTGAGTAGTAGGCAAAGCTTGCTTAGGGTTGTAGGGTGTTAGCCGCATGAACTGAACACAAATAAGTGATCTCAACTATCTTCATTCATATTGATCTTACTGCCTGCATTGAACTGATCACTTAATGTTGGATCTATGATTTAATCCTCTAGCTAACCGTTAGGAGATAAGTCGACCTATATTGAATGAGCTTAGTATCCCTAATCAGCGAGAGTAGATATTAGGGTATTAAGTGAACTAATCAGATCTCGCATCTAAAGCTTGCTTTCGCGTCTTGTTCCAAGCGAGAGTTTAGGATTCAAGACCGACTCGCATAGGGAATAAGATCACGATAGTGAGTTGTTCCAGCTGAGTGATCTGAGTTCTAGATCGCATTTCATCGCACTTGAATAGTTGTTCAGTTCTGCAAGTAACATCCGATTATTGACCCTAAGCCACTTCATTTAAATTGAATTCAATTACCTAGGCATTCTTGTTACTTTTGTCGCAATTAATTCTCAAAACCCACTTGTTTCTCAGCTTGACATTGAACTCATAAGAGTAAAGAGTAAACTGGTCCTCTGGATTGAATCTCAAATATTACAATTACCACTGTTAACTTGACAGTAGCAAGGATTCATTTTTTGTATCAAGTTTTGGCGCCGTTGCGACGGGGACTAAGCTTTTACCTTTATTTTTCAGTTTAATATTTAGTCTGAGATATCTAACTTGCTTTACTTCTTTGTTGGAACAGATGATCCAAGTGCATGACCAGTAGACATACTCGGAGCAACGCACAAGGACCACTACATCAGCTGACTAACGAAGAACTCGCAAGATTAGAAAGACAGAACCGTCAACAGCCAAGAACAACCGACACCAACATGGGTGATCATGGCAATATGGATGACCTCACTGCTGCATTGGCACTCATTCAACAACAAATGCAGAATCAGCAACAGCAGATGCAGCAGATGCAGCAAACCATCCAGAATCAGCAACAAGCTGCACAAGAGCAAGCAGCCGAGAACGCTGCGCGAGAGGAGCGTGGTGCTCTTATTGGGGAGCGAAACCTTCCGAGGAATTTTGCTACTAACCGCTCCCCCATCAACCCTCCACCCTGTACTCGACAGGATTATGAGATCAAACCTGCACTGATTGGTCTGGTACAGAAGAGCACATTCAGTGGCCTCACTTCAGACATACCAATGGATCACATAGAGGCCTTTGAGAGGATCTGCAATTTCTCTCGCTCAAATGGAGTGCCACCGGATTACGTCAAGTGCACGCTGTTCCCATTTTCTCTTGAAGGGAAAGCTGCACGTTGGCTGCAATCTCTCCCAACCGGTTCTCTAACCTCATGGGATCAGGTTCGATCAGCATTCCTGAGCCACTTCTACACAAAGTCCAAAACCGCGGCTCTAAGGCATAGAATCTCCAACTTCAAGCAGAAATCTGATGAACCCTTTTATGAAGCTTGGGAGAGGTATAAAGAGTACCAGAGGGAATGTCCACACCACGGGTTTGATGACGATTACATATTGGAGGTGTTCTACGATGGAGTGAGCTATGAGTACCGGAACACCCTCGATTCCTCTAGTAACGGAGACTTCATGACTCAGACCACCCCTGGTGCATTCGCGTTGATTGAGAACATGGCTTCCAGTTCACTCAACAAGAACAAGGAGCATGATCGCTCCAAAAGTGTGAACAGCATAGACGATCTAGCGGCGAAGGTGGACCAACTGCTGAAGGGAAACCAGAGCCAGGTCTTCATAATGGAAGAAGCAACTCCTGAGAAGAGTGCGGGGGACAAGGCGTTTGAAGCTGAGCAGGCAGGAGACGATCAGCAGGAAGTGAGTTACGTAAATGGACAAGGGTGGCAGCTGAAGAATTATCACCCAAACCCTAACGTAAGGAACAATCCACAACTTTTCTGGCCTAAGCAGGACAAACAAGTTGATCCGGCGCAGAACAACCAGGGCCAGTATTCGGGATATCAGAAGAACTATCAACCCCGAACATATGTTCTAAGCCAACCGCAGAGCAATCAGCCTCAAATACAGAACCACCAGAACACTCAAGTCGCTACCTCCACCCCTGTCGCTGTTCCGCAAGATGAAACTAAAACCATGCTGCAGCAACTCCTCCAAGGACAACAGCTCCAAGGGAAAGCGCTGAACCAGGTCACTACCGAGATCAATACTAGGATGAACCATATGTTCGGAGACCTGAGCACCAAATATGATAATGTCGCAAGCCATATGAGACAGATGGACATTCAGATAGCTCAGACTGCCGAGAGTGTCAAGAGACAGCAAGGTACTCTACCTGGTAAAACAGACAAAAACCCCAAGGAGTGCAATGCGGTTCAGCTAAGAAGCGGGAAGCAACTTTCCGAGCCAGAAAGGAGAAGGTTCACCGCGGCTGAGAAAGGCAAGCAGAAAGAGTCAGAGCAACCACCAGCCGACCAAGCAGATGAGGGGAATACAGAGCCGGTAGTTGAAACAGCCTCGCCACGCTCAGAACAACCGGCTGAAGCAGTGCGCCCGATTCCAGAGGCTGTTCCTCCTCGCGAATACATTCCAAAAGTCCCTTACCCTGTTCCAGCGAAGGTCACTCGTAAGGACAAGGAGGAAATAAAATGCAGGAAGATGCTGGAAGATCTAACCGTCCGACTTCCCCTGATGGATGCGATTCAGATGATGCCCTCCATGCGTAGCTTTATGAAGGGGTTGATCTCAGGGAAAATATCAGACGAGAGCGAGTTCATGACAGTTTCCAAGGAGTGCAGCGCAGTGCTTCAGAACAGGCAAATAAAAAAACGAGGAGATCCCGGCAAATTTGTCCTCTCTATCCAGATTGGGAAGACAGTTTTGCCTGCTCCTTGGTGGATCTTGGGTCTAGCGTGAATCTCATGCCCTACTCTGTCGCTTTACGACTCGGATACACGCACTTCAAACCAACTAAGATGTCCTTGGTTTTCGCAGACAGATCAGTCAAATCTCCTGTTGGTATTCTAGAGGATCTCCAAGTGAAAGTAGGGAACACCACTGTTCCAGCAGACTTCGTTGTTCTGGAATTGGAAGAAGAGTCTAAGGACCCCCTCATCTTGGGAAGACCATTCTTATGTACTGTCGGAGCTATCATTGATGTGCGACAGGGAAAGATTGATCTGAATCTTGGGGACATAGTTATGCAATTCGAAATGGATGAGTTGCTAAAGAAGCCGATGTTGGATGGACAAACCTTTGAGGTCAATGAAGGGGTTGATCCGCTCCAACCACAAGAAGGAATGATCGAGGAGATTCTTACCGAAGACCCACTGGAACTTGCACTGGTGCGTGCTGAAGCCGAGCAGAGTATGGTGAACATTGATGCTGATGGATATGCCAAGATGCTTGACTCCGCAAGGAGTATGGGGAGAATGGTAGCGAGTCTAAGTCTGGGGGAGGATATCAACAGGTGCGAGACCACTCCATCTGGAGCGACCCCTAAACCGGACCAACCAGAGGATCCCTGGAGCGAGCTCAAGGCTCCCAAAGTTGAGCTAAAACCCCTTCCCAAAGGGCTCAGGTACGCTTTCTTAGGTCCGAATTCCACATATCCTGTCATTGTGAATGCTGAGCTGAATAATGTGGAAACTGCATTGCTTTTATGCGAGCTTAGAAAATATCGTAAGGCATTAGGATATTCGCTAGCTGACATCCCTGGTATTTCGCCTGATTTATGCATGCATAGAATCCACTTGGAAGATGAATCAATGACTTCTGTCGAACATCAGAGGAGGTTAAACCCGAATCTAAAAGATGTCGTTAAGAAAGAGATAATGAAACTTCTTGAAGCAGGTGTGATCTATGCGATTTCTGATAGTAAATGGGTCAGTCCTGTTCATGTTGTACCTAAGAAAGGTGGGATCACTGTTATCACAAATGAAAAGAATGAATTGATCCCTACTAGGACGGTGACAGGACATCGCATGTGCATAGATTTCAGGAAATTAAATGCAGCAACTAGAAAGGATCACTTCCCACTCCCTTTTATTGATCAAATGCTTGAGAGATTGGCTAACCACCCATATTACTGCTTTTTAGATGGTTATTCAGGTTTCTTTCAGATTCCCATCCATCCAGACGATCAGGAGAAAACGACGTTCACATGCCCCTACGGAACGTACGCTTACAGGAGAATGCCATTCGGCTTGTGCAATGCGCCAGCAACATTCCAGCGCTGCATGATGTCGATCTTTACTGACCTGATTGAAGACATTATGGAAGTTTTCATGGACGATTTCAGCGTCTATGGAAGCTCCTTTAATGTCTGTTTGTCAAACTTGTGCAGGGTTCTTAAAAGATGTGAGGAGAAACACCTCGTACTCAACTGGGAGAAATGCCACTTCATGGTCACAGACGGGATTGTTCTAGGGCACAAGATCTCCGAGAAAGGAATTGAGGTGGATAAGGCAAAGATCGAAGTGATGATGAGTTTGCAACCACCAACAAACGTGAAGGCCATCAGGAGTTTCTTGGGTCACGCTGGGTTTTACCGACGGTTTATCCAGGATTTCTCAAGGATAGCAAGACCACTCACCAGACTGCTCTGTAAGGAGATCAAGTTCGATTTCGACAGTGAGTGTCTAGCTGCTTTCCACACCATCAAGGGAGCTCTAGTCAGTGCACCTGTTGTGCAACCACCAGACTGGGACCTACCCTTTGAAATCATGACTGATGCAAGTGATTTTGCAGTTGGAGCAGTACTTGGGCAGCGTAAGGACAAGAAACTTCATGTGATCTATTACGCTAGCAAAACTATGGATGAAGCTCAGTGCAGATACGCTACAACTGAGAAAGAGCTTCTGGCTATTGTTTTTGCTTTCGAAAAATTTAGGTCCTACCTAGTGGGATCTAAAGTGATTGTGCACACAGACCATGCTGCTCTTAAGTACCTGCTCACAAAGAAAGATGCGAAACCGAGGTTGTTAAGGTGGATTCTTCTTCTCCAAGAATTTGATCTAGAGATAAAAGATAAGAGAGGTGTCGAGAATGGGGTCGCTGACCATCTGTCCAGAATGAAGATTGAGGACGACACAACTCTTGATGAGGAACACCCAGTTGAACACGTCAACGCGATTGGTCTGTGTTACGCGGAACAATCTCTAAGAACCATGTCAGACTGTTCCAGCATCGCGGAACAACCTCCGAGGAAGGCGCCCGATTGTTCTCACATCTCGAAACATCATGTCGCCTTGATCCAAAAGCAATATCCTCACCTCCCATGGTTTGCTGAGATTGCTAACTTTCTAGCTGCTGAAAAGCCACCACTTAAGTTCACAGGAAACGACAAGAGGAAATTCCTGAGAGAGGCAAGGCGTTATGTTTGGGATGAACCGTTCTTGTACAGACAAGGCAAGGATGGTTTGTTCAGAAGGTGTGTTCCAGAGGCAGATATTCCAGGAATTCTGCACCACTGCCATGGTTCATCTTACGCAGGTCATTTCGCTGCATTCAAAACGGTTTCTAAAGTCCTCCAAGCAGGGTTCTGGTGGCCGACTATGTTCAGGGATGCTCAAGCCTACGTAGCCAGGTGCGATGCATGCCAGCGACTTGGGAACATCAGCAAGAGGAATGAGATGCCTCAGAATTACATTCTAGAGGTTGAGGTATTCGACTGTTGGGGAGTCGATTTCATGGGACCATTCCCTGCGTCCTTCAAGAACGAGTACATCCTTGTCGCCGTTGACTACGTCTCTAAGTGGGTAGAAGCAGTGGCAAGCCCTACGAACGATGCAAAAGTGGCGACTAAGATGTTCAGCTCAATCATATTCCCAAGGTTCGGAGTGCCTAGGGTCGTAATCAGCGATGGTGGAACACACTTCATCAACAAGGCATTTCAGGGCCTTTTAAAAAAGAATGGAGTGAACCACAAGGTGGCAACTGCTTACCATCCACAGACGAGCGGACAGGTTGAGGTGTCCAACAGGGAGATCAAAAGCATCCTGCAGAAAACTGTCAACACATCGCGAAAGGACTGGTCGCTTAAGCTGGACGATGCGCTATGGGCCTACAGAACAGCCTACAAGACGCCGCTAGGAACGACTCCCTACCACTTGGTGTATGGTAAAGCATGTCACCTACCCGTCGAGCTTGAATACAAGGCTGCATGGGCAGTCAAGCTACTGAATTTCGACATCAAGCCAGCAACCGAGAGACGCATGATCCAGATTCATGAACTGGAGGAGATAAGGCACCTCGCCTATGAAAGCTCCAAAATCTACAAAGAGAAAACCAAGGCCTACCATGACAAGAGGATCATTGCCAGACAATTCGAACCAAACGATAAGGTCTTGCTTTTCAATTCGAGGCTGAGATTATTCCCAGGGAAGTTGAAGTCTAGATGGTCCGGGCCTTTCACTGTTAAGGAAGTTCGACCCTACGGAGCAGTTGTGTTATTAGACAAAAAAGGGGACGAGTTTGTAGTGAATGGACAGCGCGTCAAGCACTACCTTGCTGACTCCACTATCGCAGAGGGAGAAGAAATTCCCCTAAGCGAGCCCCCATCTGCCTGATCAATTGATCCAAGTCGAGCTAATGACTTTAAACAAGCGCTTGGTGGGAGGCAACCCACTGGTCAGTACATACATTGTCTACATAGTCTGTTCTTTTCCTTTTCTAATTTGTTTTGCAGAAAAAGAAAATCGGACTCTTCACTCAGAACAACCAACGGACTGTTCTTCTGTTAGAACAACCCATCGACTGTTCCAGGTAAATGTTCCGAACAAAAAAAAAAAATTAAAAAAAAAAAAGAGAATAATTTCGGGAGCAGTTAGGGTTTTGCCTATTTAAGGCTTCACCCTTCACTTTCCCTTTCAGTCCGCCGTACATTGATCCCCCACTTGCGATTCTCTCCAAACAAACCACCAAATCTTTGATTCTCAACCGTTTTAAGTGGTTTTGCTTCTCATTCGTTTGGAATCTCGAGTTCTCTCTGTTTTTGCAGATCACTTTACCAGTTTCCACAGGTAAGAGGCCCGACAATCCCAACTCGGTTTGCAAATTCATTTCTAAACCGCTTTCATAGATCGATTCTTGTTTAACCACTTGATATCGATCCCCCCTCGTGCTGTTAGGGTTGATTTAGAATATGAACACTCTCCTATTTCACGATTGCGATTTGAGTTTGATTTGGTTGAAATTTGTTGAAGTGAACAGCGGTTTGCAGTTCGCACAAGGAGAGATGGGAATACCTCGATTCCATTTCTTCTGTGTGACATAATAGAACTAATGCTTGATCTTGTTTGCCTTGTAGATGGCAAGAACTAAGCAATCCGCCAAGCGAACGAGAGCCACGTGCAGCACGCCACCCCCGCAAGCGCAGCAACAAACGTCCGCCTCCTACCCATGGCCCCGCGAGCAAGAGGGTGAACTGATTGATCTCGACAGCCCATTGCTCCTGGACTTCAATTGCGAGGGGTGGGATAAGGGGACAGCAGCTCGTTACAACGCCCTCCTCAGAGTTGACATGCTACCCCCTCGTTTCTGCCACACAGAAACTTTGGCTGATCTTGGGATCGACGAGGATGTATTCGAAACGCTGCACGCCATCGAGATTGCTCCTCTGTGCTACACAACGCACGAGCTCTATCCAGACCTTGTTCGCCAGATGCTCGCCACGGCCACGATCACCTACGAGGATTCCGACGCACCCTCCTACGCCAACTGCTCGTTCTCTTTCATGGCGGATGGAGAGTACTGTCGCTTGTCCCTCGACAAGCTCAATGAAATCTATGAGATGGCCGCTGAACCAAAGGGGGTAGCGGTGGCGAAAAAGTTCTCTCCTTCTAACGCCTTTTGGGACTGCATTGCAAATGGAAACTTCACAGCAGGGAAGGTCTACCAGTCGCAGATTCGGAACCCCGCGCTTCGTGTCATCGCGAAGATCATCTCAAACCTCCTGTTCGCCAAGGATCTGACATCGAAGGTCACCAACGGGGAGCTGCAAACCCTGTACACTGGTATTGAGGATGAAATTCGCGCCTCTGGTTCCGGAATTCCCATTCAAAGGGTTAAGACGAATCCCGGTTTCAACTTCATCACCATGATATGCGAGCGGCGACAGTGCCTTATGCACGGCTCGAAGAAGAAAGACAGGAGCGGCAGCCTGCTCACACCGCTTTTCAAGCATTTCGACATTGATCTCACCAAATACAGCGTCAACAAGGAGGTCCAGTACCTCGACATTAGGTACCTAATGGCGTGCCACATCATGCGAGATGAAGAGACCTACAGCTTTTACGATAAAGCCGGAACTCAGCTATTCACCAAACTGCCTCACCCCGAGATCACCAGGTTCAGCGTGTTTGAGAACATACGGTTTCTTCCTCCCCCCGAGCTCCTTTGCACTGATCCACGTGCTGCGGTCCCTGACGAAGACATGGATGATGTTGAGGACATCACCCCTGAAGCCGACCCATCGTACGACCTAGGAGAGCTCGCCGATGTGACCGATGATCAAGCTTACAGACGCTGGATGGTGGACTCGCAGCGAAAGAACAACAGCCTCATGCGGAGGATACTCCACCTCGTCACTGGGGGATGCATTGGAGGGAGCGCCCAGCGCCAGTCTACGACAGATCGACCACCAAGATCCCACCGACCAGGCAAGGAGCCCATGGGAACTGGCCCTTTTTCAGAAGAGGTTCATCGCTCGCGCAACAGGCGATCCTTTGACCCAGCCGAGAGCGGCGAGTCCGACTGAGTCCGCAAGGACTATCCTCTATCCATTGTTCTATCCATCTGAACTTTTTATTTTTATTTTTTTATGTTTTATGCTGTGTTGCTTTTTGGCTGACCTCAGCTTCATTTCCACCAGGGATGGTGTCGATTAAGTCTGGGGGAAGCACTGGGTGCTGAAACTCTATTTCTTTGTTTCTTTGTTTTTGAGTCAGTCCTTGCGTCATTTTGATGTTTTATCGAGTCAGTTTAGGATCGAGTCAGTTAAAACTCTTGTGGGAATTAGGACCTTGTGATATATTCTTTTAACCACCTCGTGCTCTAACATTCTTATCCAGTGACCTTAGCAGTGATGAAAGAGCCCATACTTGGACCTGGAACACCCTTTGACTCATCTCATTTGACTCTCCAGAAGCTCTCATCCGATCAGGTTACACTGGGTAGACTCAACTCCACCCAACTTGAACCTAATCTTGACTGAAATTCTTCTTGTTATGGGCACTAGATCAGGGAAACGAGACCAACGCTCAGGGCTTCTTATTCTTTTTACCAATCTTGTTGATCCTGAGCGGCTAGCTCATTTTTAGCTAGTTCCAACCTTCTACCTAAACCTTTATTTTCACCCTCATACACTCTGTTTTTCAATGTCATATGTGCAGATATGTGCAAAAGGGCCGGAGAGGATAGGATTGACACAGCCCCTTACTCGTTGACGCCTGACACTCAGAGAGAAGAACAAGTAGATTGAGAACAGTCGACAAGATCAATCCTTAAAGAAAGAAACAGTCGAAGGCGCATGGAACAATGGCACCCCGTGAGAAACAGAGGATAGACCCCCAGCGGCTGCAAAACATTCGTCCCGATACCTCCCTCCATCTCCACTCAAAAAAAAAAAAAAAAAAAAAAAAAACCCGAATGCTTTAATTTATTTATGATCGAGAGGGTAGATTCGAGATGCATGCTGCTGGAAAAGGGTGAGCAAGAAGTGGGCGCAGATTTTGGAGGAATAAAAAGAAGTCAAGAGCTGGAGAACAGTGGCACGATTGATCCACATTGTAGAACAATCTAATCCGTGAGGCAGAGATGAGTAAGGGTTGTGGGCTTCAACAGATCCGTCCTCTCTTGCTATTTTGCGCGATATCCTGCATGCACTCAAACACGGTAACCCCTAAACACTCTCAGCTCCACCGTAAAACAGCCTATTCCTTATCAACCCGTCTACCCTGAATAGTGCTTGTAATGAGAAGCTCACGCTGTTCTTAAATGATTCTTAAAGGAGTTTTGTCTCGATAGTGCAACCTTTTCAGGTATGAGATACAGAGTACGGAGCTGATCTTCGAACAGCAATCGTGGGGTGTTCTGGTAAGGGTGTGCGATCTGATTCTACAGCTTGTATGGTTCAGAGATGTGTGGTAAGAGCATGGTTATTCAGACAAAGCGAGTTCCCGCTCCTTCAAACCTTTCTCCCTGCTCTTGAGGCTTGGTCTTGTTCGAGGACAAACAAGGATCTAAGTCTGGGGGAATTGATATGTGGTGTTTTTAATACCAATACATGTGCACTTTGAGCTCATTTTCAGTCCTAATTCGTGTTTAATTTACATCATTCTAGGTTGGGAACAGGTGAAAGAGTAAAGGAGAGAGTTTCAGGAAGTCTGATGCTGTTTCGAAGGATTCAACGTGGAACAGTCATTTAGAACAACCCAAGGGTTGCTCCCGAAGAGATCAAGCATTAGACTGCTCCCGTTCATTAAGGAAACTTCCTATTCTGGAGTTTGCCCTAGTTTCGACTTTCTCTTTCTCTTATTCTCCTATCACCAGCGCCTCCCTATAAAAGGGGAGGCTATCGTTTTCTTAGAGGACACACGAGTTTTACAAGAAACCTAGATTACTCTTTTGGATTTTACGCAACTTGTAAGGGAGAAGGCTCCATCTCTCATTCTCACAAGAAGATTTCCCTGAACCCTTTGTCTTTTTACTTATTTTATATGCAGTATTATTCAGAAATCTTGTTTGTGTCATCCTGCTTTATGATTGAGTAGTAGGCAAAGCTTGCTTAGGGTTGTAGGGTGTTAGCCGCATGAACTGAACACAAATAAGTGATCTCAACTATCTTCATTCATATTGATCTTACTGCCTGCATTGAACTGATCACTTAATGTTGGATCTATGATTTAATCCTCTAGCTAACCGTTAGGAGATAAGTCGACCTATATTGAATGAGCTTAGTATCCCTAATCAGCGAGAGTAGATATTAGGGTATTAAGTGAACTAATCAGATCTCGCATCTAAAGCTTGCTTTCGCGTCTTGTTCCAAGCGAGAGTTTAGGATTCAAGACCGACTCGCATAGGGAATAAGATCACGATAGTGAGTTGTTCCAGCTGAGTGATCTGAGTTCTAGATCGCATTTCATCGCACTTGAATAGTTGTTCAGTTCTGCAAGTAACATCCGATTATTGACCCTAAGCCAGCTTCATTTAAATTGAATTCAAGTTACCTAGGCATTCTTGTTACTTTTGTCGCAATCAATTCTCAAAACCCACTTGTTTCTCAGCTTGACATTGAACTCATAAGAGTAAAGAGTAAACTGGTCATCTGGATTGAATCTCAAATATTACAATTACCACTGTTAACTTGACAGTAGCAAGGATTCATTTTTAGTGTATCAAACTTCTATTGTGGTTTTTTTGTATTGCAGATGGCATCTTGTGATAATCCAGAGGGAATAGATGAACATAATCGTGGTGTTGATGATGATTCAGATAGTTCAACAGATGAAGCTCAGACCCCAAGAACTCGTACTAAAGGAAAACATAAAGAAGTAGAAGGAGGCCGTGGTTCAAACTCAAGAAAGATGACTACGACAAAGCCAGTTGCAATCACTATGGGAAAGAGCTCTTATGTCCAATCAAATCTGGAAAACCTCTAACATGAAGAAGCATTTGAATTTTGCCTACAAGGATTACCAGGTGTGGCTATTTGCGAACAAAATTACCAAGAAGGTCCTGAAGGTGACAGTGGTAATCTCAAGTTGTGTAAGGTATCAGAATTTTTTATCAGGGAAGCTACAAATGAGTCATAGGGTAATTACCTTTAGTAGGCCTGGAAGTTCGGATCTTCGGATCGGGTCCGGACCGGAGGTCTTTTGGATCCAATAGGTACTTGTGAATTTTCAGTACGGGTTCGGATCAGTTTTTCTTGGGTCCGGATCGGTTCGGATCTATAATTAATATACCTGTAAATTATTTGTAATTTTTGGATCCATATCGGATCTAGGTTCGGGTATTTATGATCTGAAAAGGACATGAAATACCCAAATCCCATCAAATTTAGTCAAAATATGTCATATGTATCTATTTTTACAAAATAACTCAAAAAAAAATATTGACAATTAAAATAAAACATTTTTAAACTTTACATTTAAAGTTTCTTATTACTTCAAAATACTACCAAAAATAATAACAAAGATTGTTAACAAAAATAATTTCAACTAAATCATAAAATAAAACACAAAAATCATAATATTGGATACTCTTGCTTTTAAGTCGGGACTAATCGGTTCTTATTGAGTCGGGTCTATTCGATTTGGTTCTTTTTGGGTCTTTTTTCGGGTCCGGGTTTATTCGGGTTTTTTTGGTTCTGGTTCTTTCGGGTGGAAGAATTTTGGACCCAATAGGTACTTGTAAATTTTTGGTTCGGTTTCGATCGGGTATTTTCGGATCGGTTCGAGATTTCGGGTCCAGATAAAATGCTCGGACCTAACCTTTAGCATGGGTAGAGGGTTTGGCTTGGAGAAATTTCACCTAAGCCTAAACGTAATTTGCCTTTCATTATTGTTGTTGTCTGGAGCGATGAAAATGGCCGCCTCCCTCTTTCATTGTATCTCCTTAACCTCATCTCTTTATTGAATTTCATCTCCATCTCATCTCATCTCATCTCGTGCTTCCTGTTGTTCCTTTGTCGCTCCATCTTCTTCTCCGGCTCGATTAACACGCATTTGGATTTTTATTTTCATCTCTTGCTTTGTCGTTCTCTGTGCTTCATTTATCCTATGTTTCATCTTCTTCTGTACTTCGAATTCTTGGTCCATAATCCCATTTCCCTTTATTTTTACATTTCAACAACCTAATATGTGTGAATTTGAAGCGTTTAAACAAGATTTCTGGATTTTAACTTCGGTTACGAAACGAAATAACCGGTTCCTAACCGAATCGAACCTAGAAAGATTTTAGTTCAATCCGGTAACTTTTTCTAATCCCGAAAGAACCGAGAAACCGTAGTACTCGAACCGAAATAACTGATTGAACCGAACTCACAGGCCTAAATGTGTGTGCATGTGTGGGCACATATGCATAACTAAGTGATAATTATAACAAAAGAAGTCGGTCACCCGCTTCAATATGGCATGTAAATACAATACAAAATTACATTAAAGTACATAATCATTTTATAAACTATTCAAAGTTATCAATTTTATCTTTCATACGTACTATTCTTTTTAGGACTTAACGCTAAAGTTAAGGCAAAAATATTGTGTTAACATTCTGACATAACTCAACTCGTTTCTTTTCGTCGTCATTGGTACATTGGAAACGTTGACTATGTTACTTCGATTTAGGGTTATTCTTATTTAGCGTGAGAGCAATGAGATTGGATACAATTAGGTAAAATATTTGTTTCTCCAATTAAAAGGTTCTTAAAAATTCAATATTTAACTGAATTTCGGTAGCTCTAGTGTGTTCTTAACAAAAAAAATAAAAATTCAATATTTTCATATTACTGTAAATATTGTATATGTAAATGATTTGCGTCAGGACCAAAAATCCTAAAATGTCTCCGTAACTGGAAATCTGCAAGTGAAATTTAGCTTATATTATACTAAAACTTCGTATTAGACAACAAAAATCGATGTCACTAAGTTTAACACAATTTAGTTCATACTAGTCTTTTCCAAAGGGAAAGGTCCAGGTCGATATGATATTGATCTTGAAATACGTTTTAGTTTCTAGTGGGGTGCGTATGGAGTTACAACCGTGAAAAACAAAAACAGCATATATGTTTCCCAGGGAAAAATTTCCGCTCCTGGATTACTTTCAAATAATAGTAAATAATTAATTTTACATGTTTGTGAATGGGAGAAATTATTAATAGAAACGGATAAAAAAATAAAAAGGGGAAAGCATGTGAATAGCAGAGTTGTCGTTCATGTGAAAGTTATAATATAAAAAAATTGGTCCGCGAAGAGATTGTCGAGAAAAGTTTATGAATACTTCAAAAATTATTGGGATTTTTTCTGCTTATTCTAGGTCCACTTCATTATGGGAAATCTTAAACTGGGCCACACATACGTGAATTATTAGGTGCATTGATAATTTGCTTATTTATTCTATTTGATCTATCAGTTAATTATTTGGATCGAGTGCATAACTATTAACATCAATAAAAATAAGGGATGGAGACAATATTTGAGATAGTCAAACAAACCATGGTACGTGGATACCGTGTCAATCAGAACAAAGCATATCATGTCGTCTCCCATATAATTTCAGGAGATTGGTCTCGAGTGTCTCAGTTTTTAGGTCCATCATCTTCACAAGGTTGTTACCGTATTCAGGTTGCTATGAAGCCGGCCAAAGATGACCTTCCAACCAAGGTGTTTTTTTGATAAGTTTATTCTTACTTAATCGCCAAAGATTATAGGAGGAAATCTCCCATTTGTTTTCTTTTATGCCCTCTTGACATTTATAATGTTTAAAATTCTCATTCATCTCTCTGTTAATCAATATGCATATGTTAAATATGTTATCGTGACAAAAAAAATGTTGGAAAATATATTTTAAACCAAACAAGACGCGTCCCAGATGTCTATTCTCATGGATAAGCCGCAGCAAGGCAATGGCCCATACTCATAGTAGCTTAAAGATGGAGTTATGTCGGCTCCCTAATGAGAGAAGTCCTAAGAGCACCACCATCGGTGGTTTTTAGATGGGGTTTTCATACAGTAAACATTTAAAAATAAAAGAAAAATAAGAAAGAAAAATTGAAAGAATTCTCAAACAAGCACCGAAGAGAACCTGATTAGAAACTTTAAATGTGTGTTTATCAGTTAATAGTCAATTGTTATTTTAAAGTTTAAATTTAAATATATAACTTATTTGAATTACAAATACTAATACTTTATCAATAAAAAACTCATATCTATACTATTAAAAGAGAAGTCATGACTTCTTTAATGTGTGATATTTTAAATGGACCATTCCTAGAAAATTGCTTACATTATTTATTTTTTGTATTTTCATAACAATATCCTAACAAGATATTTGATTCTCTTTTTATTTCATCAAAATGTTATTAGATATGGATAATTTCGAAAATATATTTATTCCATCAATATATAATTATAGTTGCATATAACCATTTATAATATACTAAATAATAATAACATTTAATTATTCTAGAGTTAATACCTGCATATGATCTAATTAGTAATAATAATAATAATTAATATTTATTATGAAAATAAAATCATGTTAGAATTACACCATGCAAATAATAAAATCGAATAAAAAATCATGTTATTATTATTAAATTAGCTAAATATACTAACAAAGGTGGGATATCATTGAATGGGGGGAAAATGGTAATGTTGGGAGGGAAAAAATTAGAGGGATATAGGGTATGGAGTGTAAATAGGGGAAAAGTGGTGTGTATGGAGTACAATTTCTCTTATTACTATTTATGTTATACATTATACATGTATCAATATTTATTAAAATATTGTGTTAACAAAAATGTACTGATAAATATATAATATTTTAAAATAAATTTCTATGGATTCAACCATATACTGGTTTTAATTTGGACCATTCCCTAAAATTTTATTAAATTTTACATGAAGTAATTATAATATTATAGTGTTTATCTTTGTAATTGATTACAAATGATTTTTTTAAAGAAAGTTCTAAACAAAATCTTTTAAAAACATTTTCAGAATTATTTTAAATTGTGTATACAAAAGTAATAAATTTTAAATTATTTATCATAAACTATAATTAGAAATTAAAGTTTATTTTAGTTTTGATTATATGAAAATTTAAAATTATACAGAGTATTATAATCTTATATTCAATGATAATAACAATTTCAGCTGATTAATTTTCAAAAATAAAAATTACAAAGATTTTGTTAGAAAGATTCATTTTTATTTCAAATTAAAAGAAGATATTTTATCCCACTTAGTGTATTTCTCAAATATGATGTTTACGACAAACTTATTTTAAAGTACAATGTATTATAGTATTTCTTTAAAAAAAATTTTTACAGTATCTCAAAAATTTCTTCTATACTATATTGATCCAAATTAATTTGCTTTCATATAAATTTTAAATTTTAAATAAAAAGTATGTAAAGTAATATTGTTACATAATAAAGTTTCCAAAATAATTTGTGTTACAAAAAATACAAAATTTATAGTAATAATATATAAGCCACGTAAACATAGCTATTATAGAATTACATAATATATAACACTAAATTACATTAAGTTATTGGTAAATGTTGTTATATAAACTAAAATATTTTAGTATAAAAATAAGAAATCCGCACGGTTGTGCGGGTCGGGATCTAGTTAGTATTAAAGGTAAGAGCTGTTCTACGACCTTTTCCAACGTTGGTACGAGGGAGAGTTTGTAAGAGTTAAATAATAATACAAATTAGGAAGAGTAAGCGAAAAGACTAAAACCGATCTTTTATTTACACACTGTCAGAACCTTATAGTATACCCATATACCAGATAGATCATTTTGAGTGGTTTATGTTGTAAATTTTATCTAAAACAAAATATCATAACTAAATTAACTGTATTAGAAACATTAACATTAAATGACAAGATACTAATAGAGTATCTGTTGATGAGGCTGCTCTAAGAATACTAGCAGTGTGAGAGTATCTCATGAAATCTCTCACATTTATAATAACAAGAACTAACAAAGTAAGAGGTAGAGTATAAAATGGAGAGAAACATTCGTTTCTTCTTTGAGAAACTCAGCTAAAACTATTAGAGACTCATATGCCATATGCCAATTATGAATGATTTTACTTTTTTAATTACACAATAAAATTATATTAATTAATATCAAATTCATGAGATACTCTACTAAGAAACTGTCTTACTAAAAGCAATCTTAATGAGAGATTCTCCCAAAAGTTTTTTAAACAAAAAAAAACATTATATTTTTGAAAAGAGTTTTCATAATTTTGGCAACCTCTTAATAAAATATAAATATATACATATAGCTAAATATTTTCTTTGAAAAGTCTCTATTAGGGTTGCTTTAATATCATCCAGTCTCTTTCGAGAGAAATTACACCAACTTCTTAGTCCCTGAATATTTATAGTGGAGTGATATCCATTGAATTTTGTTTTTATTTTATTTTATTTTTTAGACCAATTTAAATTCTTCTTTATTTAAAAATTCTTCTCTATATTATAAAAAAATCGAGAAAAAAAATCCAAAAAACTGACATAATTAGTGATTTATAACAGAATAATACTATACATTAGAGTTTCTTTATTTAAAATAAAGATCTATTGGACATATTTTAGATAAAAAGAATTATGAGTATTGTCTGGGATCTTGTAATCAAATGGTAAGAATAAGTGCTTGGGATGCCAATACGTTTCAAGTTCGATCCATATGATGCGTGAAATTAAGTCACATTGTTCTGGATACCTACACAGATACGAGCATCTGTTTACTGCCAATATATATGCATAGCCATATAAAAAGTTTATATGTAGGTTACACCTTCCATTGGAGATTAGTCATGGCTTTTTTACAGGTTAGGTATACACTTAGGTTAGAAAAAAAAAGTATAATGAGTATTGTTGGAAAAAGCAACTTTACATTAATGAAACTGTTTTAGAAAAAAAAAACAGTTCTACAATATTGATATTTTTTTTTAACACTGAGTATTTCCATTCAAATTATAAGAAATATTTTATAGTCGGTGATTAAGATTCATTTTTTCTCAAGTGTATTCAACTTTTTTTTTGTGTATTCAACTTTTGCTTACGATGACATTCACATATTTGTAAAGAAAAGTTAGTTTTCTACATATATTTTTTTCAAAAAAAAAAATACATATAAAATTACAAAAATATGAGAGAAGAGGTGTCTGTTTTTGGTGAGACAACTATATCATCTCTCTCGTTGCATGTCAATGGGCTTCCTTACTAGAATCACTTGTAGGTATGTCCTACATTGTATTAGTATATATATAATATTATTTGTTATTCTCCAAATAAATTATTATGACAAAGACATTTCCAATACTATTATTAATATGACTAATTATTCAAACAATTATAGATCTTTTAAACAAAAATGTTAACTTTCTTTTTTAGATCAAGAAATTATTAATAACTAGATATGAGCATGTGCGTTGCAACAATTTTTGTTGGATGTTTTAATTTAATAAAGAAATAAATAATTTTATTATACTTTTAGGATTATTTTTGCATATGATGTGTGAGACTTATTTTATAATTAAGAACTCGTTTTTACACATAAATTACAATTAATATTTGTATTTTATAATCATAGTACATATGTGAATTTTTATCAATTTCTACTAAGTGGTAGACAAAACACTCATACCTATAACTTTAAATCCAACCCAACCCGAATTAAGAATTAGAATATAAAAAAATTGAAAGTTATATTTATATTTATCAAATACTCTTTTACATTTTTGTTTTAGGATTTTATGAAAGGAAAATTACAATCATATAACCTTTTACAATTGTCTTCTGTTTAACATTTTAGAAAACTCAAATTGTTATCAAATAACTATTTCTAGTTACCATTAAATAAGTTTTAAAAATACTATTTATACAATTCGCATCTAAGCTAATTTGAAACAGATTAAGTAATTTTTTAGTATCATGTTCATCATCAAATTCTCTCTTAACAACATTAACAAATACATTTTTACAATTTTATTTTGGTTAGAACTTAAAAATATGCCTTGTTCTAAAAATCGCCCGCGTAGACGATTTATCGTCCGAGAAATCGTAATACGTTAGGTCACCGTGGCGAATTGCATTGATTCGGTTGTGTTATACAGTAATCCGATTTCTAACCGCGTAGAGCGTCACTTTTCAAAACGCGGCCGATTATTTACTTGAACGGTGTTGTTCAAAATCCATAATTATTTCTGTATTGTTGTTCTTAAACCTTATTCAAGAGTAAATACAGAAAAAATGTGTGAATCATTTGAGTTTTAAAGTGACAGATTGATGAAAAGTATGTTAAATCAATAAACAAAACTGAAACACAGTCGGCTGCCATTTTTTAGGTTTCATAATTGGCAGGGAAGAAGATGAATTCATATTTACAATTATACTCCTTTATTAAAAAGAAAAAAAAAATACAAAAATGTACAGAGCTTGGGCTTTAAACAAAAGGCCAGAGCATAAGAGCATAATATGTAAACAACACGAGCCAATATACCATTTAAACGTTTAATGTTCTGTTTTAATTCTAAATATATCTAATTATATTCATACCAAAAAAAAAAAATATATCTAATTATAATAACAAGGAGTAGTTTATATGTAAATTATTTGTAAGAGTATGAAACCATAAATATATAGGGACTACAACTAAAATGTAGAGTATATGTATAAAATATGGTATTTATACATATAAAAGTACAAAAAATTCCTCCCCGCGTATTCCCCGAGTTTTTTCCGATTTTTCAATAAATCGCTAGGCCTGAGTGTGCCGCACGCGTAGCGCCTAGCGAGTTTCCGAACAAGGAAAATATGATACAAAAATTTTCTGTTTATAATTTTTTAAAAATATATCAAATATTCTCTTACAGTTTTTAGGGCTTAAAAAATAAAATTAATATTAAATAATTTTTTAATATTTTTTTTGCGATTTATAAAAATAAATTACCATCAAATAATTATTTTCAGTTAATTAACTATTTTAGCAGTTGCTATTTTCAATATTCATTCTTTCAATATCACTAATATTGTAACAATTTTTCATTGTTAATTAAATAATTTTTAGTATCATGTTTATGATTAAATTTTAAATTTTAAAAGTGAAAATTACTATTAAACAG
Organism: Brassica rapa; assembly: GCF_000309985.2. Taxonomy (NCBI): domain Eukaryota; kingdom Viridiplantae; phylum Streptophyta; class Magnoliopsida; order Brassicales; family Brassicaceae; genus Brassica; species Brassica rapa. The sequence continues at coordinate 15,678,716 of NC_024803.2, read as the reverse complement.
ACTTTTACAATTATATTTTGTAAGGATTCTTTAAAAAAAAAAAAATCTTATTTGGTCAAAATTAAAAAAAGAATAATTATTTCACAAATCTCTTTTATTTAGGATTTTAGAAAAAAAGAAAATTATTTTCACATAATGGCAGATTTTTATTGACACATTAGCATATAATTTTTTTATTGGCACATGTAACAATCATATCGGGTGAAATATTTGAATTTATTTTGGTGTATAATTTTTAAAACACAAAATTACCTATGAAAAAGAAAGTTAGTTACTTATAAGAAAAATAATATTCTTTTACAATTTGATTTTATTTAAAATTTTAAAAAAGGAAACTTACATATTTTATAATTATTTTTCTTTAATATTTTTCATTAAAATATTTCTTGTATTGGTAGGATACTATAATTCGTTTTTGTTTAAAATTTTTGTACAACTAATTTATTTTTAATAAAATATTCTTTTTAACTGATTTTATATTTTGTCTTATACATACAAACACATATTTTTAATATTTTTCATATTCACACATACTCATGTATGACAACACATATCATAATTGGAAAAACATTGCGTTAGCATCATAAAATGTAATAAGATTATAAGAAATTAAGTTTAATCAAAAAATTAAAATAAAATACTTAGGTAATACTTTTCTCGTAAATAATATTTCTGTAGGTGAAAATAATATGTGAAAACTTAAACCTAAATATAGTTGTGAAATATTTGTAGCTATTTTTTGGTTTATAATTTTTTAACATACAATTACCTATTAAAAAAAAAGGAAAGTTTGTTATTTATGGTAAAATAATAGTAATACTTTTACAATTTTCTTTTGTTTAGGCTTTTAAAAAATAAATATTACTTATTTTATAGTTAGTTTTACTTAAAATTTTTGTACAACTAATTTATTTTTAATAAAATATTCTTTTTAACTGATTTTATATTTTGTCTTATAAATACAAACACATATTTTTAATATTTTTCATATTCACACATACTCATGTATGACAACACATCATAATTGGAAAAACATTGCGTTAGCATCATAAAATGTAATTTTTTTTTTTTGACAGCAAGAAAATTTACAGACTCATATAGACTCTGTAAACCAATGTGGTAACTCCGCATCCATGTGTACGACGAAAGACGGTTGTGTCCGAGAGCATCATAAAATGTAATAAGATTATAAAAATTAAGTTTAATCAAAAAATTAAAATAAAATACTTAGGTAATACTTTTCTCGTAAATAATATTTCTGTAGGTGAAAATAATATGTGAAAACTTAAACCTAAATATAGTTGTGAAATATTTGTAGCTATTTTTTGGTTTATAATTTTTTAACATACAATTACCTATAAAAAAAAGGAAAGTTTGTTATTTATGGTAAAATAATAGTAATACTTTTACAATTTTCTTTTACTTAGGCTTTTAAAAAATAAATATTACTTATTTTATAGTTAGTTTTACTTTATGATATTTATTAAATAATTTCTTGTACTTGTAGGATTTTGATTATTCATTATTTTAATTTTTTTAGTTAATATTTTTCTTTCACAATTTTCTTTCTTTAGTATCTTCAAAAACGAAAATTACATATTTTAAACAAAAAATAAATTTACTTTCAAATAATCTTTAATAATTATTTACTTGTTTAGGATTTAAAAAAACATAAAAATTACTATCCTATAATTTTAACAATATATAATTGTAAAAGACTATGTAATAGTAATTGTTCTTTTCTAAAATCTTAAAAAGAATTGCAAAAAGATATTTTTGTAATAATATATAATATTTTTAAATCTTAAAAAAATGATGTCATATTTTTGACACATGTCACAATTTTAAAAAATTTATTGACACATGTCGCGATCATGTTATTTAGCAATTTTGAAAAACCAAGGTTTATATAATAAGATGTATCATATATTCACACAAACTAAATGGATACATTTTAACCAAAATTATAGAAATGAACTAAAGTTTAAAAAAAAAAAAATATCCATCCCCTCCTCTCCCTCAAAAAGAAAAGAAAAGTGTATTAACATACCGAACAGGTTTTAAAAACAATCACAATATTGAACGATTTTCAAATTTGATTAGATCATTTTAATTTTAAAGATATGTGAAATACAGTGACAAAAAAAAAGATATGTGAAATAAAGCACAAAACAAAATCCAGATCCCTCGAACACACTGAAAAGAAAATCAAACAAAAATAACAATTTTTGAATGAAAAATGATACATTTAATGAAAACATGTTATCAAACCAAAATCAAAATCGTACCAAATAGGCTTGCGTAAGAATTACTTTAATCAAGGCACACAACTTTCACCTTTTTGTTATTCTCTCTCTCTAAACCTCCGCCCTGTAACCCCTTTTCTCAAATTCTCCGTTCTGCCTCCGGCGGCCGCGTTCCTCTTCGCCGTCGGAGGGCTTCTCTCCCCTTCCTCTCCGTTTTCCTTTTGCTTCAAGCCCCCCTTCTCACCCGCTTCCGATATGTGGCCGTTCCTGGAGCTCGCTTGTCCACCGGCGGAGGAACCTAGGCTGATTCCGATGGTCCTTTCGGTCCTCTGGTGACGCTGCGAGGTGGTTATGGTGACGGTGGGGGTGTGGAGTCGGATTTTGGGTAGGGTTTCGTCTGATCTCATGTTTTCTCTTTTTGAGATCTACGGCGAACCCCTTCGATTGGTGGCGCGTGGCTTCGTTTGGGGGCTCCTCCGGCCCGGATCTACTCGTTTACCGGTGATTAATGTCTTCGTTGTCCCAATGGAGTGGCTTGTGTGCGCGTGTTTCTCCAGCGCTCGAGGCGTCTCGAGGTTTGGGGTTCTCGCAGCCCATTGTGCAGTTAGTACGGCGAGGTTCCTCCTCTTCGGCGCGTCTGAGGCATCTCTGGGTTCGTCGTGTGTCGGCTCCGGCAGTGTCTCGTTGGCGTGTGCGTCTGCGGCTTTGGTTCGTTTCAGAGTCGTCTATGGCTTTGTCTCTGCCCGTGTTCATGGTGCTTCTTTCTTGACCCCCTCAGGCCTCGGCTCTTCCCCCTTCGGCTTCTCCTGTGTTCGTCTCGGCCGCGCTTAATTGTTCTTGCTTCTGTTCCGGTTAGCTAGCTGGTCAGTGTCCTGGTTCTCAGGATCTGTCCATGTCTGAGTCGCTCTTCCTCTCCGAGGGGTCTTCGGTTTAGGTGGTGTCTCAGGTTTTCTTGGTTTGAACTCATCATCCCAGCACTGGAGTTAGTCGCTTGCGTTCTGTCTTCGAGTGGATGGGTTCTTCCGGCTGGTGTTGATGTTCTGGTGTGCCTTTGTGGAGATGTTGCTGTCCTCAACCCGTTTTGTAAAGGTCTTTGGCGCATAGCTACTTTGTGGCTGTCCGTCGGAATAAGGCTCGGTCTTGTTATTGTAGGTGTGCTAGGCCTCTGGCTTGACTGGTGTCGTGTTGGCGGATGTTCAGGAAGTCTGTCTCGAGCTGTTTTTGGTCGAGCCAAATCATAAAGAGCAGTTCATCGGGGAGGCCAAAATTACCGGGTTCTGTCTCTCGTTTTAACTGTGGTTTAACCTCTTGCGGCAAGTGGTAAGTATGGAATGGTTGAAGCCGCTTGATTTCGGTTTGGTTGGTTGTGTCTGTCCCTGCTAGACTAGATCAAGTTGTTGTTTAGATTTTGTTTATTTTTCTGTTTCTTGTTGCCTCTGTACTTCTGTCAAAAATTTGAAAATTGGTAATAATATCTTTACATTTTACCAAAAAAAAAAAAAAAAAAAAGAATTACTTTAATACTGATGTTTTTAACCGAAAAAAATTAGCATCAATAATGCAGACTCGTGATTGTCGAAACAGAAATGTTTATTTTGGACCGTTAAATTTAAATATGATGGGACCTTTTGGGATATGGTAGGAACATGTTGCATACAAAACTATACAAGTGCATATATATATATATATAATATATATGCACATGTGACATGTATGTATACATGTATCGAGATATTTAGAAAGGGAGATCACAGGACAAACACTCGTGACATTGCCAGCTAGTGAGGATGACAAATGAAAAGAGATTAAAGAATAAAAAGGCAAATAAAAGAAAATAAAAACAAAAAGACAAAGAAACTTAGCAAAGGCTGCTTGTACTCTCCAACTCATTGACTGCCCATGCAATGATAAGACGATAAATGTGTCAGCCAAAAACAAAAATAAAACTTTGGTTTACAAAATAAAATGATACCAAAACCTATTCACTTAAACTATTTATATCCCGTCAGATAGTGTTCTTTTAAGATCTGACCCTAATACACACACACATATATATATATATATATATAGAACTAAGGTTTAGACTTAATTCCACACATAAATAAATAACTTATATATCTGAAACTATATATAAGCCATGAATTTTATAAAGTTCCTTAATATATCTAATATTTCATAAGCCAAAAAGATATAAACCAAATATTAAAAATCCCACTAATTACTGAAATAAAGTAAATTATTTTTTTTTCAAACCATAACTATAAACTCTGAATAAAAGAATTCAGGAGGAAATTCATTTATATAAAGGTAGATCTTTTACAAAAGAAAAAAAGGAGGTGAGTGTAGATAGATTGCAACTTTTTGCGACTAAAATATAATTAATTACTTCAAATGGGGTTTGATGACAATATGCATACCTGAAAGATATAGCATATGTACTTTGATGAACTAAAAACCTTTTTAAAAAAAAATCGTCTTAGCTAGAAACTAGCACGATGGATTCCATAGGGTGGTGAACTTGCTGGACCACCACCAGGATTCACATTTATGCTGTTTCTATCGGCGGAATCCGAGGAGGAGCCAACTCTTTCTGTACTATTCCCATGTTGTTGTTGTTGTTGTTGAAACCCTCCGCTTTCACTCATGCTTCTTACGATCTGTCCAACCCCAAGAAAGTCTCTGGTCATGCTTTGTTTATCAGCGTTTAATCCTTTGTTCACTCCTCCGTATGAACCAAACGGAGAATCTACTCTATTAACGTTGTTTCCCGTTGCGCCTGGGTTAGAGAATGAGTTCATCAAATCATTAAGACTACTCTCGCTTTCTCCATACATTCCACTCCCAAAGCTTCTTAGAATCGATGAAGCATTGTTACTATTGTTGTTGTTGCTCGAGCTTGAACCAATTTGAGCAGCTTTCTGAAGAAGAGCAGTGGCTGACATGTGAGTTGTTGAATTGGGATTTTGCATTGATGAGCTAAAGAGTGAAGGCACTGCTCCTGTGCTGATTCTGTCCGCCGAGGTCATCAGATTGTTAGGGAAGAGACCTGTACTTCCTTCTCCTTCTCCTCCTCCGCCTCGAACAGCATTTTCCCCATCAAAATTGTTAGAAATCATAAGATTGCCAGATGAAACAGCAGCAGCATTAGGGTTGCTTGTAGCAGAAGCAACTCCATTGCGTCCAGAGAGGAAGCTGAGATTGAAGACATTGGAGGAAGGACAGTTATGGTTATCATGTGAGAACTGCATCAGACTTTGTTGAAAATTCATTGGTGATGGCTTGATGTTATTGCTTGCAGCCAAAAACCCTTGGTGATGATGGTCTTGTTGATCATGAAAGCTAGGGTTTTGCTCTTGCATGAAGTAACCCGAAGCATTTGCAGCAATGAGATCGGAGGAAGAGCGTGAGGCGGCTCCTGCACCTCCTCCTCCGCTGCTTCCGAGTCGGAGACGGTCGCCGGACTGATGATCAAGATTCTGTGAGGGCCCCATGTGGGACAAACCAAGGATCATGCTTGAAGTATTGTTGGAGTTGTTGGTATTTTGTCCGTATGGAAAGTGGTGACTTGGCAAAGAAGTCAAAGAAGTTGGGTGCCTCGCACTCTCTTGAGCCAACGCGTCACAAAAGGCTCTGTGTGTAATGAAACTGTCTCGCCTGCGACACAAAAAAAATAAAAAAAATATATATATATATATTAATATAACAATGAAATCTTTGTCTCGTCAGGTATATATTTAAATTAAGTGAAAACAGAACTTGACATATGTGAAATAAGAAATTATAAATAGAGAGAGAGACTCATCATGTCATGCAGCTACAAATAGATTCGCGTGCAGTTATGGGATCTCGAAAAGTTGATAGATGGCTAGACAGTCAGTCTACTACGTACTCTATTGATTATACATCCTACTACACACTCACATGCATTGATGCAAATACAAATAATGCACGTATATACATAAATAGGAGTACAATGTTGTGTCACACTTCAACTATGATGATGTATGTCTATATGATTCGTACGAACAAATGTATAAATCTGCAGTCTATATCATCAGTATATGCAATCAATAAGTAATGAACATAAACATTATTTAATTTGAGAAAATATCACGCGTAAATTATGCTCGTAATTTCATGTCTATAAATTTGTTTTTTTTTTTTGAATAAATGTCTATGAATGTGTTGATGTGTCTTTTTGTCAACATTATGTTAATGTGTATATATATAAATAGATGGGCATTCAAAGAATTAAAGAGGTAGGTGGAAAAAGTTAAGTTTCATAATAGTAGCAGTAGTATATGGAGAGAATGATTGTCAAATGAATATCTGCTCCTGTATTTAATTCAAGATCATGTAAGTTCAATAAATGCAACTTTAGCATCTCTTCAATGAAAGACTTAATGCTATACAAAATGATTGAACAACTACTTATGTAAGTATATATCTATACCACCATAATTTTAATTTCCTTTTATTCCATTTATAGAACTCTAAATGCACGCACACACATAAACACCGCAATGGCAACCAAGACTGAAAAAAACTTAAAATTCGAAAATGCTTTAAAATATTAGTTGTCACTTCTATAAATACAGCTTAAAGTCATATTATCCAAAAATATATAAAATGAGCCAAAATAATTATGTGGTATGTTTAGTTATAGTGAAGAGTACAAAAGAATCATAAAGGGGTAATATATTAGTAAGATTTTACATATTAAGAGAACAAACACTGTAACAACAACCTCTCTAGATAATATAAAGTTTAGCAGCACGTGAATTGCCCATAGTGTAAGAATAATTTTGAAGTCTAAGAAAAATCCTGAAAAATCCATTAAATTATTTTATGACAGAAAATATGGCGGTGTTTCCAAGGAAAAATATATAGAAAATCGTAAAAGAAAAGGAAATTGAAATTGGTCCTCTATGGTTTTGAGTTTCTGCTTGAAAGCATCTAATGAAATATATGGCAGTTTCAGTGTCGTATATAGATATAGTTATGTGCTCACCCATTCACGTGTGTTCATGTATCAATTGTTGTTTTAAATTTTAATTTTCAAAAAATTTCAAAAAATAAAAATTTAAATAAAAATGCATTTACTGTTCGAAATAAAGCGATAAGAGCATCGAAGACTTCGAGGCGAAACAGAAAGTGAACCTAAGAAAAAACCCTAGTCCATGGAGAATGACTCAGATACATATTCACACACGTATATATATATATGATTAACTATAATTTAAAGAGTTCAAAAAATTTAGAACATTTACCGGGAGAATAGTGTACCACAGTCGCAACGATATTCTTTGGTACCACAAGTCTTGGAGTGAGCTTTCCAATCCGATTGAACAGCGTAACGCTTAGAACATTTCTCACATTTCCACTTCTTTTCACCGTGTTTTCGGTAATAATGTTTTTTGATTCCGGTGAGGTCTCCGAGAGCACGTGACGGGTCATGGTGGACGCACGTGGGCTCCGGACAAAGATACACTTTCCTCTTCACTTCTTTGGTCGATTTCTGCTTAAGTTTCCATGGAAGATTGTGTCCTCTTCGGTGAAGTTGTAGGTTCTGTTCTCTTTGAAACCCTTTGTTGCATACTTCACATATGAATCTGTTTGTAGCCATTAGTGTCTTTGGAGACAAAGCTATCACTTCTGCATCGGAATCTAATTAAGAGCAAAAAAAATTTGAAGGTAAAGTTATTACTATTAAATGATTTTCTTATATTGCATGGTATATAATTAATTAAAATATCAGTTTTGGAAAATCAATAACTAGGGTCATGCTAATTTACTAATTTCAAGATTCGGAATTTGAGAAAAGGGAGAGAAAAGGGGTTTCTCGTTTTCACCAATCGATATTTTTAAAATTGATCCCATGATTTCGTAAGCTTAAGATGTTAAGATTTCAATTAAGGGATGATAATTATCTTGGAGTTTTTTTTGGTAAAACTTACTTGGAGTTCTTGGTTGGTTTCTCTTCTTTTTCTGCGGTGGAGCATCAAGGGGCTGCTGAGACTGCGGTGGCTGGTGGTGAGTAAGAAGAGGAGGAGCGGTTGCGGAGGAATTAGGAGGAAGAATGTGAGATTGATCATCTTGTTGAACTCCAAAGAAGGAAGCAGCAGAGGATGAAGAAGCAGCCATGGACTCTTCTGTGTTATGTGTGATGGTGAGAGAAAGAGAGGAGAAAGAAAGAAAAAAAGAAATGAAATAAAATAAAATTAGAGAGAAGAAACTCTTAACATTAAATTCTTTTTTGACTTCCACTGATATCTTATCTCAATAAAGCCCTAAAAAGGGGTATTCCAGATATTAAATTAAGAAATTGTTATTAAATTTTCAAGAATTAAAAAATAGAAATTTATGTAAGGTAATAGAAGAGAGAAGATGAAAATGACAAGTGAAAACGAGTGCTATAGACTAGTAAAAAACTGTGCTCACCCGACTTAAAAGCCTTGAGAGTTGAGAGTTCTTATTCGTTTTTATGGGTATGATAATTAAATTAGATCAATCTTAGCTTGGTTAGTTTGGTGTAGTTTTAAATTTATGTATGATATTGATCTATATTATACATAGGATACTAAAAACTATATACATTTTGTATAAATAAAAAGTTTGATTGTTTATTACGCAGTTGTATTAAAATTATTAGAAATAATGGGTGTCGACTGTATACACTAACACCTATACAGAGAAACCGATAAATTTTTTTTTCTGAATATGTAAATCAAATTTTAGATAAAAAGAAAGTATGAGAACTACAGAGGTCGGTGGACCCAATCCATTTGCAACAAAACGACAGTGGATGGTGCGTGAGACAACTTTCAACAGCTCCTCTCTCGCTAACATATGTGAATAATAAAATAACATGGATCTAAAAAGTTTTCTAAAACAGATTACATAGTGTAACTATAACACTAAAAATGCAGAACAGATTTGTGTCACACAGATTTAAAAAATATTTGATTTTATATATTTTCTAAATAATATATAACATCATTATCAATATACCTAATCATATTTTAACGAAAAAATATAAATAATTATAACATATAAAATTAATCAATTTTACATTAAATTTATAAAACAATACTTATTTATAATAAAACCTTATTATATAATAAAAATTAATATGAAACGAATGAAGTATATAATATAATATTTACATCATATAATTAAAAATAAAATAAAATATTTAATTTAGGTATAAATATTAACTATTAAATAAATAATAAAACTTACTTATATTATTAAATAAACTATATTTCTAATATTCAGGGTTGTAAAAATAAAATGAAAGTATAAAATAGTATAATATATTTATTTAAAAAACTTGAACTAATCAACAACGTCAATTTAGTTATATTATTAAATGAAAATGTATAATTCATGTTTGGTGTGCTGATACAAAATACTAAATTTAATAAAATAGTCTATATTTTAAATTTATTTTCAAAATAAATTTATACTTAATTTGATATTTAAAATTCTATTAGAATTCATCTTCTTAATAAGCAGTTAATGCTTAAATGATAATACAAACACTTAAAATCGATAATTTCATTATCTTTTAACTAAATCTTATTCATTAATTATTTTTGCCAAACCTATCTAATACTTATATATATATATATGTATATATATACATATGTGTGTGTGTATCTGTGTATTATATTATATATAGACAAATCTCTCAAAATTTCAAAGGTCACAAAACATCTAGTATTTTTATATTCTTACAAAATACGATTATTTGTCACAATCGCCATCATCATCATCATCATCATCTCATATGGGTCTTTTTTTTATTTTTAAGTTCCTATCATATGATTTACATATATGAATGTATGTCTCTCTGCGTGTCATGGACGGTTGAAAGTGAAAAGAGATATTCCAAAGATAAAAAGGACAAAAGGAAGAATGATTGGTTTATTTTAATGTATGTGGTAAAAAAAAAACCAAAAAGGACACTCCATTTTTAACTATATATCGTGTCTCTTCCCATATTCAAGCAATTCGTTAGAAACAAATTAAACAACTAGGTTAACACATACTTTTCTATAACTTTGATCTATCTATTAAACTGAAAAAGAAAATGATATAGTGTTATTTGAAAACGATATATTGAGAACAATATAATCTAATATAGTGTGTTATTCAAAGAAAAAATATTGTGATTGCTAAAAACATTGCAAGTTCTTAACTTGTTAAAGGAGATTCGCAAATGAACTTTTGTTTTTTTTTGTTTGATAAATTGTAAATGTCATTGCAAAGAATGAAAGTTTGGTTAAATGTTAATGTAATCCTCTGAAAGCTTAGAAGTGCAAATGTTTTTTAAAAATCCTTAAACTCTAAAGTGAACATGTTCAATCTTAACCGAACAATGGAAGGTTAGACATAATACCAAACTAGAACAAAATACTAATAATTTAATCGCTTTTTCCCAAGCACTTCTCATATTAATGGAGCAACTAAAGACAATAAGAGTGAAGCCATAAGAGATGATTAGCCAGGTCTCACTGAAGTGGCTCCAAGCAGGTATCGTCGTATCGACGGCGACAGCTGGCTCACATCCCGGTTCTCCGTTGGAGAAGGACGCTGGCCAACAAAGCTCAAGCCTTCTCGGAGTTTTCTAACATGTAGATGTGACTTCGACGCCGTTTAAAATGAAGCATTGTCTACGGTCAAGCGCATATGGTCGTTTTGGCCTCCTATCCGGCTACTTGACAAAATGGGTACAACAACGACTTCAAGACACACATAAGATAGAACCGGAGCTTAGGAGGATGGAATTGACGAACAAAAGAAGTGTAAATACTCCTTGAAAGCAGACGGCTCAGGGTAGATGAAAGCTCCTCCTTGAAGCAGGTGACATTCTCAAGACCTAAGTGAACAACATCGGTAGCAAGAAGGAGTTACCAAGCTAAAACCAGAAACCACCAAGGTTGTTGTCTTTCGAACTAAGGAAATAGATGTCCTCGATGATTTGCCTCATAATTAATCATCTTTCACTCAGAGACTGAGAGGAGAAGCTTTAAAAACAAACCAATAGCGGAGACCAACTGGGCGAGACGGCGAGGCAGGAGAGCGGAGACGGCAGCGACACGTCTGAGTTGCCGGAAGGTTTCGAATTTCAGATCTGATCCAGAACGAGCGCACTCGGAGGCTATAGCAGTTGTTAAAACAAGGCAAGAATTAAATTAATGGTAGAAACACGTCTAAGTTGCCGGCAGGTTTCGAAAACAAATGTTATTTCAAATCAACATTTAAGTATATAAACATATTAAAACAAGGCAAGAATTAAATTAATGGTAGAAAAAAGAACTTCGCCTCTTTTAGCTCCGTCTGAGTTTGAGGTAGCTGGTAAGATTTTCAAGCCTTGCTGTCTGTTTCTAGTCTCTAAGAACATGTTTATTGGTAAAACCCTTAAGTGATTTTTAGGTGTGTCTTAATGAATTTTTAACTATCTATATATTATTAAAAAACAGAAGTACAAAATAAAAATATCCTTTAATTTTATCATTTTTTTTTGTAACGTCTTTCTTATTAATCTTTAAGAGTTTACATAATCATTATGGAGCTCCAAAGTAATAGATGAAGGTACATAATAATGAAAAAAGAAAGATTGATCATAAGGAATTTGTTGCTTCGCCATCTTATCTGCTACTCTGTTACTCTCTCTGTTTATCCATACAAACTCCACTTCATGAAATTTTTGCTTCCACCATAAGACATCCCTTATCCAATTGTGACCATCAAAATGTAGACATCGCCGATTGAGTGTGTCTATAACTTTTTTACAGTCACTCTCAAATATTACCTTTCGATATCCTTTACTCCAAACATGTTGCATAGCCATTATTATCCCCTGTACCTCGCTTTCAAAAAGGGTTATTAACTCTTTTTCCCAATCCTTGTGCAGCTCCTTTATAATATCCATCTTCATCTCATATTATCCACCCAGCCTTGCATGGCGTCTGTGAATTAATAAACGAGCTATCCACATTGCATTTTAGCCAACCTCTTCTTGGTCGTTTCCAACAATTCCTTCCATGGTGTACTTGTTCTCTTCTCTGCATACTCTCCGAACTGTTATCTTTCCACTCCTGAGCATCTCTTCTTGCTTGATTCAACACCCATCTCCAATCTATATGTTTCCTTTGAAAAATAAGAATGTTTCGGTTTTTCCATAATCTCCACATAATCCAGAACGGGAGATTTTGTAGATGTGCCAATCTTGTGTGTAGACTACATTGTAGGCACGCTTCAATTTTCTCTTCCAGTGAAGCTAAAGGATCAATAAGTATTCTATTATCTATCCCTGAATCCCGCCATACTGCTTGGGCATACGAACAATCAAACAAAAGATGTTTCTCCGTTTCTGGTTCTTGGCAACACCGTCGGCACAGATCATCAGTAGTAATATGTCGTCTCTTTAGATTGCTTCCAGTAGCTAGACTCCGAGATAATGTTTTCCATAAGAAATGGTGAAGTTTTGATGGCATTCTAGTCTTCCAAATTCTTCTTTTGAGGTCAGTATTACCGAAAGTTGGTTGAAACCCCTCCTCCATTGGTAGATGAGTACTCAACCAGTATCCAGACTTTACTGTGTAGAGGCCATGTTCTGTATAGTGCCAGCCAAGCATATCTATAGTTGCAGAGCTGGACATCTTGATTCTTAATATTTTGTCCACATCCTCATCGACCATTTCTTCTCGTAGCTTCTGTTCATTCCACCCATCTCTAGCTTCATTGAAGAACTGATGTAGTTTCCCATCTCTCAGCATTCCTTCTCTCTGTCTCGGTGGTCGAGGTAAGTGGTCAGAGATCCAAGGATCTGTCCACGTATTAATAGTCTTACCATCTCCGATCATATATCTCAGCCCTTTGACAATCAACTCTTTTCCGTAGAGAATAGATTTCCAAGCATAGGAGGCCTTCTTTTTTTGCACCGCCGTAAGTATATTTCCATCAGAGAAATAACGTGCTCGCAAAATTCTAGCCATTAGACATTCTGGATACTGCATTATACGCCATACTTGTTTTCCAAGTAACGCCTGATTAAATTTCTCCAAATCCCTGAAACCGAATCCTCCTTTAATTTTACCATTTATTTACATTAGAATGCCATTGATATATTTATTGAACATATTGATATGTGGTGTTTTTAATACCAATACATGTGCACTTTGAGCTCATTTTCAGTCCTAATTCGTGTTTAATTTACATCATTCTAGGTTGGGAACAGGTGAAAGAGTAAAGGAGAGAGTTTCAGGAAGTCTGATGCTGTTTCGAAGGATTCAACGTGGAACAGTCATTTAGAACAACCCAAGGGTTGCTCCCGAAGAGATCAAGCATTAGACTGCTCCCGCTCATTAAGGAAACTTCCTATTCTGGAGTTTGCCCTAGTTTCGACTTTCTCTTTCTCTTATTCTCCTATCACCAGCGCCTCCCTATAAAAGGGGAGGCTATCGTTTTCTTAAAGGACACACGAGTTTTACAAGAAACCTAGATTACTCTTTGGATTTTACGCAACTTGTAAGGGAGAAGGCTCCATCTCTCATTCTCACGAGAAGATTACCCTGAACCCTTTGTCTTTTTACTTATTTTATATGCAGTATTATTCAGGAATCTTGCTTGTGTCATCCTGCTTTATGATTGAGTAGTAGGCAAAGCTTGCTTAGGGTTGTAGGGTGTTAGCCGCATGAACTGAACACAAATAAGTGATCTCAACTATCTTCATTCATATTGATCTTACTGCCTGCATTGAACTGATCACTTAATGTTGGATCTATGATTTAATCCTCTAGCTAACCGTTAGGAGATAAGTCGACCTATATTGAATGAGCTTAGTATCTCTAATCAGTGAGAGTAGATATTAGGGTATTAAGTGAACTAATCAGATCTCGCATCTAAAGCTTGCTTTCGCGTCTTGTTCCAAGCGAGAGCTTAGGATTCAAGACCGACTCGCATAGGGAATAAGATCACGATAGTGAGTTGTTCCAGCTGAGTGATCTGAGTTCTAGATCGCATTTCATCGCACTTGAATAGTTGTTCAGTTCTGCAAGTAACATCCGATTATTGACCCTAAGCCAGCTTCATTTAAATTGAATTCAAATTACCTAGGCATTCTTGTTACTTTTGTCGCAATTAATTCTCAAAACCCACTTGTTTCTCAGCTTGACATTGAACTCATAAGAGTAAAGAGTAAACTGGTCCTCTGGATTGAATCTCAAATATTACAATTACCACTGTTAACTTGACAGTAGCAAGGATTCATTTTTAGTGTATCAAGTTTTGGCGCCGTTGCGACGGGGACTAAGGTTTTACCTTTATTTTTCAGTTTAATATTTAGTCTGAGATATCTAACTTGCTTTACTTCTTTGTTGAAACAGATGATCCAAGTGCATGACCAGTAGACATACTCGGAGCAACGCACAAGGACCACTACATCACCTGACTAACGAAGAACTCGCAAGATTAGAAAGACAGAACCGTCAACAGCCAAGAACAACCGACACCAACATGGGTAATCATGGCAATATGGATGACCTCACTGCTGCATTGGCACTCATTCAACAACAAATGCAGAATCAGCAACAGCAGATGCAGCAGGTGCAGCAAACCATCCAGAATCAGCAACAAGCTGCACAAGAGCAAGCAGCCGAGAACGCTGCGCGAGAGGAGCGTGGTGCTCTTATTGGGGAGCGAAACCTTCCGAGGAATTTTGCTACTAACCGCTCCCCCATCAACCTCCACCCTGTACTCGACAGGATTATTAGATCAAACCTGCACTGATTGGTCTGGTACAGAAGAGCACATTCAGTGGCCTGATATCTTGCATATTTACATTGTTTTATCCATTCATTCATAAACATTTTCATCATATAGATTAGGATTTAGACATGTTTAGGTTGCATTTTGCATACATATGTCTCTATCAGGTATTTGAGTACCACATGGAGTTTCTGGAGACATTTGGGTGCATTTGGAGCTCAAAAAGGAGTGTTTAGAGTGGTCATTGGGCGAGCAAGGCATGGAGCGACCAGTCCGGAGCGACACCACCAAGTCGCTCTGACCTCCCTATTGGAGCGACCTTACCCGAGCGACAGGGAGAAGTCGCTCGCGGTTTCATCACTCGGAGACGCGAGAACGAACCCGGAGCGACCTCCCGGAGCGACACCACGAAGTCGCTCGCATCTCACACCCCTCTCGGAGCGACCTCCCAAAGCGACACCACCAAGTCGCTCTGACCTCCCTATTGGAGCGACCTTACCAGAGCGACAGGGAGAAGTCGCTCGCGGTTTCATCACTCGGAGACGCGAGAACGAGCCCGGAGCGACCTCCCGGAGCGACACCACGAAGTCGCTCGCATCTCACACCCCTCTCGGAGCGACCTCCCAAAGCGACACCCCGAGGTCGCTCGCGTCTCTATGGCGAGACGACACGAAGCGAAGCCTGGAGCGACCTCTCAGAGCGACCCACTGAGGTCGCTCCCGAAGGCCGGAGCGACTTGCCGGAGCGACATGCCGAGGTCGCTCCGCGCCTATTATCTGCTCGATTTCTATTTTACTTAAGGGCCTTTTGGTCATTTCATTATGCACGTTTTACATTTCTAAAACCTATGTTTTAAACATCTTTTGTAGCCACCAGAGGCAGATTATCTTTTATCTTTTGATCTATTGAGAAATACACAAGAACTCTCTTGAGAAGTTCATCTCTTGGATTTTGATTTGTGATGTTCTTGTGTTCTTGTTGATTTCTTATCTATTTCTCTACATGGTTAATCTGAAATCCAATATGGGTTTAAGAGGAATCATGGAGATTAGTGAGTAATCACCTTTTGAATTCATGGGTTAGGGAGATTAAGGGTGATTAGGTTAGAGCTAGGATGTTTTAGTGTAGATCATTCATATTTCCCTGCTAGTAGAGTAATCATAATGCATCTTCTGAGTTGGCCACTCAGTTGTTGATCCTTAGGCATTTCTCACCCGAAAGGTGTTCGATGAAATGCCCGAGACAACTCTCCTAGGCTTTTAGTATACTTTGCCAAATACATTTGTTGTTAAAGGTGCTAAGATAGCTAATAGAGTTGTTGGTAATGATTGCTTTCATATTATTCAACCAAAGACATTTGATGTTTGAGATGTGTTAGCAAATGAGCATTCATCTAGACATAGAGCTTGCTTAGAATTGTGTCTAGGCTTAAGGTTGATAGTTTGATTGATCATTTGCCATCCTTAGTTCGATACTTGATCACCCAAGGTCTAATCCCTATGCCCATGAGTTCTCTTTTCCCTTAGTCAAGAAAGTATCATTTAGTTATTCCTTTTAATTAGTCATAGTTTTAAAACCCATCTAAATCATTGGTTGCACTTAGATTAAGTGAGTACTTGCATTCTCAGTGCTTTGATATCCCTCAGAACTGGTTCGACAATCTTTTATACTACAACATTTGTCTTAGGAGCCTTGAAAACTCTTAACATCAAATTGGCGCCGTTGCTAAATTCTGAGTAGATTTCAACATTGAGATTTAGTCACTTACTTGAGACTAAGTCATTTTTATTTTCTTTTGTTACTGATTCTTCTTCACCTCCCTTTAATCTACAGGTGTATGCACTTGAGGAGCAGGGGTCCATCAAACCTAGTTCCAAGAGTTGCAGATATCAGAGCTTTAGAGAGAGAGTGTGCTAGAAAGAGAAGAGAAGAAGAGCAACAGGCTCAATTGCAGAGATTGCACACTGATATGGGAGACATACATCAGCATGATGCAGGCGTAAATGGCGCTAATAACAATGCTCCAGCTAACCAACAACGAGCAGCTCGACCCATTGGCACTTACGACCGTCCCAACATTCATGGTCATAGATTGGGAATCCGAGCACCCGCTGTGGCAGCCAACAACTTTGAGATCAAGTCAGGACTCCTCAATGTGATCGAGAACAACAAGTATCATGGCTTGGCACTAGAAGACCCATTTGATCACTTGGACAGGTTCGACAGCTACTGTGGGTTGTCAAAAACCAATGGTGTGTCCGAAGATGCCTTAAAGCTCAAGCTATTCCCTTTCTCTTTGGGGGATAAGGCACGTCAGTGGGAGAAGTCTCTACCCAGTGACTCCATCACTACTTGGGATGACTGCAAGAAAGCATTCTTGGAGAAGTTCTTCTCTACTTCAAGAACTGCTAAGCTGAGAAACGAGATTTTCAGCTTTCAACAGAAGAACTTGGAAGGCTTCAGTGAAGCCTGGGAGAGATTCAAGGGCTACCAAGCTCAATGCCCACACCATGGCTTTTCTAAGGAGAGCTTACTGAGCACATTCTACCGTGGTGCTCTTCCTAAGTACAGAGCCAGACTGGATACAGCTAGCAATGGGTTCTTCTTGGGGAGAACTGAGGAGGATGCAGAAGAGCTGGTTGACAACATGGTAAAGAGTGATGCAGTCTACAGTGGAGACCACGACAGAGGCAGTAGAACAGATGATAAGCAGACGAGGAAAGAGATCAAAGCTTTGGAAGACAAGATCGACCTACTCATTGCTGAAAAAGCAACCCAAGAGCAGCTGAAGTTTGTTGGTAACTCCAAGCAGGAAGATCCACTTGCTGTCAATGAGGTTGAGGGTTTTGAAGGTCAAGAGGAGTTGTGTTTCATCAACAACAATGGTAGCTGGTACAAAAAGGAGCCCAATTTTCAGTACAACAACTACCAACAGAAATCCTATCCCAACAACCAGCAGAGTGGCTATCCGCCAAGAAACAACCAGCAAGGCAGCTATCAGCCTCAGCAAAATCCCTCGTCTGGTTCCTCTGCTCCTCAAGAGAGCAGCACTGATACCTTACTGAAACAAATCTTGGAGTCTCAGACTAGAAGTGAGAAGCATGTTGGTTATGAGTTGAAGAACCTTCATACCAAGATTGATGGGAGCTACAATGAGCTCAACAACAAATTCTCACACCTTGCTTCTACAGTCAGGAATTTAGAGAATCAGTTTGCTTCCATGAACACTCACCAGAATCGCCAGCAAGGTTCTCTACCTGGAAAATCTGAGCAAAACCCCAAGGAAACCATGAAAGCTATCACTCTCAGGAGTGGTAAGGAGTTACCTCAGAGAACTCTCACCAAGGATGCTGAGAAACAAAGTGAGGGGGTTGCCATCAACATAGATGATGAAATGGTGATTGTTGATGAGAAGATCAATGACGAGATCTTGGAAAAGATAGTGGAAGCCAAAGGTAAAGGAAAGGTTGGGGAAGAGAAGAAGACAGTAAAAGATGGTGAAGTTGTTACTCCAGCAAGTGAAAGTTCTTTTGTTCCTCCTCCCTATGAACCCAAACTTCCATTCCCTGGTAGATTCAAGAAGCAACTGCTAGAGAAGTACAAGGCTCTGTTTGAGAAGCAAATGAGTGAAGCTCAGGTTGCAATGCCCATCATCGATGCTTTCATGTTGATTCCTCAATACAGCAAGTTCTTGAAAGATACTGTAGCTGCAAAGAAGAAGGAGATGGAAGGCATGATGATTCTTACCCATGAGTGCAGTGCCATCATCCAGAGGCTTGATCTTCCCGAGAAGTTAGAGGATCCAGGAAGCTTCACACTACCTTGTGCTCTTGGACCTATGGTATTTGAGAAAAGTCTCTGCGATTTGGGAGCTAGTGTCAGCTTGATGCCTTTGTCTGTTGCAAAGAAGCTTGGATTCACTCAGTACAAGAAGTGTAGACTGTCTCTAGTGTTAGCTGATCGTTCAGTGAAGTACCCTGTGGGCATCTTAGAGGACCTCCCTGTGAAGATTGGAAGGTATGAGATACCTACAGATTTTGTGGTGCTTGAGATGGGTGAGGAGGCTCAAGACCCATTGATTCTAGGAAGACCATTCTTATCTACCGCAGGAGCTATTGTTAATGTGAAGGAAGGCACGATTGATCTCCATTTGGGTAAAGAGAACATCCTCCACTTTGACATCAAGAGGAAAATGAGGAAACCAACTGTGTTCGGGCAAGCCTTCTACATTAAAGAGATGGACACTCCTGCTGATGAGCACCTTGAAGAGTTACCACCTGAAGACAGGAGGGAGCATCTCCCTCTACTCATTCCCCATAGAAGGTAACCCACCACACTTCCCTGTATATACCATTTTATTTTTGCATATTAGTCTTCTTTTCGGTATCTCTCTCTCTACTTGACAACACAGAGACTGTGTAACTCAAGTTTGGGGGAGGTACCAAGTATTTGATCATGTTTGCTTTGATGTTGTTTCATTGAGTCATGCATGGCATACCTATTTGCAATAAAAAAAAAATCAATCATTTAGTTTGCATCATTTGCATTTCTAGGAGAGTCTAGAGCATATAGGTTGCATTCACTTGCATTGGGAGCAATGATTTTGAATGCCTTGTAAAGAACACTACGTTGCACTTGACTAGCTTTTGCACCTCTCAAAAAGACTTGTATGTTTCGAGCCTTGAAAACTCTTCCTGAAACTTGTTGATTGCTGAAACTCAGTCTTTGAAGCCAACTACAACCTTATTTGAACTGAACGAACTTAATGCTTCTTGCTCATGGTCCCTTGTGTACTGAGTCATGGCTATACACACTTGAGTTGTCACATCTTTTATACCAATCTTTTTTGACAAACTCTAGTGGTAGACCACTCCCAAAACCTTTTCCTCCTTTTAAGCTTTCATTGTTTGATGAGTGAGGCCTTTTTCGGAAAGTCTTACATGTGCATAATGTTGAGAGTATCGGGAACGACAATGCTTGATCTTCATTCTTGCTAGATTGGACACTCTATTGTCTAGCTATAGGTGGGGGTGAGTGTTGTGATTATGATTTGGGAGAAATGAAAAAGGAAAAGAATAGACTCTTTGTGCTTAAGTGAATTGTTTTATTGGGACCAGTATAGAAGCCTCTAGCTCAAGTTTTGAAAAGTCTTGGCCCCCAGCCTAAAAAAAAAAAGGGAAAAAGAAAAACGAAAAAAAAAAAGAGAAAAGAAAAAAAAAGAAAAAAAAGAAAAAAGGGCTAGCAAAGTTGTTAGGAGCTAAGAAATGTTTTGAGGTTGTGAAAAATCCCTTGTAGATTTCAAAGAGAAGGAGTTAAAGTTCTTAGGATCTTTTGGTGAGAGATGTGAGTTGGGTTTGACATTTGGGAATGATTGTGTAATTGTATGTTTGGGAAAAGGGTAGAACAATGGAGATTGAGCATTGTATGCATGAGTTGGTCCCTTTCTTAGATATATTATGTGCAATGTCAAGGCTACTTGTTTTGAGAGTAAACCACCT
Source organism: Brassica rapa (assembly GCF_000309985.2). Classification (NCBI taxonomy): domain Eukaryota; kingdom Viridiplantae; phylum Streptophyta; class Magnoliopsida; order Brassicales; family Brassicaceae; genus Brassica; species Brassica rapa. The sequence continues at coordinate 15,658,195 of NC_024803.2, read as the reverse complement.
TAAAGATCATATGTTTTGAACCTCTTGAATCACTTGAATAAAAGTCTTCCCTTACCCAACCAAATGACTTGGACCAACTGACCATTTGCAAGAATTCACCTGATGTTTTGTGCTTAATGAATGTGAGAGTTGGTTGATTTGAATGTGTGGATGCTTGATGATGAGTGTAAGAACAAAAAGAGTTAAGATAGGCCTAGAGAAGCTAGAGTGTAATAAGAGAGTGTGCTAGTTGTGTTTCTTTTGGCTATGTGCTCCCACCTTCAACCTCTCTCCCTATGAGTTCTAGAAAGTTCACTTGTGGACAAGTAAAAGAACAAGTTTGGGGGAGTTGATATCTTGCATATTTACATTGTTTTATCCATTCATTTATAAACATTTTCATCATATAGATTAGGATTTAGACATGTTTAGGTTGCATTTTGCATACATATGTCTCTATCAGGTATTTGAGTACCACATGGAGTTTCTGGAGACATTTGGGTGCATTTGGAGCTCAAAAAGGAGTGTTTAGAGTGGTCATTGGGCGAGCAAGGCATGGAGCGACCAGTCCGGAGCGACACCACCAAGTCGCTCTGGCCTCCCTATTGGAGCGACCTTACCAGAGCGACAGGGAGAAGTCGCTCGCGGTTTCATCACTCGGAGACGCGAGAACGAACCCGGAGCGACCTCCCGGAGCGACACCACGAAGTCGCTCGCATCTCACACCCCTCTCGGAGCGACCTCCCAAAGCGACACCACCAAGTCGCTCTGACCTCCCTATTGGAGCGACCTTACCAGAGCGACAGGGAGAAGTCGCTCGCGGTTTCATCACTCGGAGACGCGAGAACGAGCCCGGAGCGACGTCCCGGAGCGACACCACGAAGTCGCTCGCATCTCACACCCCTCTCGGAGCGACCTCCCAAAGCGACACCCCGAGGTCGCTCGCGTCTCTATGGCGAGACGACATGAAGCGAAGCCTGGAGCGACCTCTCAGAGCGACCCACTGAGGTCGCTCCCGAAGGCCGGAGCGACTTGCCGGAGCGACATGCCGAGGTCGCTCCGCGCCTATTATCTGCTCGATTTCTATTTTACTTAAGGGCCTTTTGGTCATTTCATTATGCACGTTTTACATTTCTAAAACCTATGTTTTAAACATCTTTTGTAGCCACCAGAGGCAGATTATCTTTTATCTTTTGATCTATTGAGAAATACACAAGAACTCTCTTGAGAAGTTCATCTCTTGGATTTTGATTTGTGATGTTCTTGTCTTCTTGTTGATTTCTTATCTATTTCTCTACATGGTTAATCTGAAATCCAATATGGGTTTAAGAGGAATCATGGAGATTAGTGAGTAATCACCTTTTGAATTCATGGGTTAGGGAGATTAAGGGTGATTAGGTTAGAGCTAGGATGTTTTAGTGTAGATCATTCATATTTCCCTGCTAGTAGAGTAATCATAATGCATCTTCTGAGTTGGCCACTCAGTTGTTGATCCTTAGGCATTTCTCACCCGAAAGGTGTTCGATGAAATGCCCGAGACAACTCTCCTAGGCTTTTAGTATACTTTGCCAAAGACATTTGTTGTTAAAGGTGCTAAGATAGCTAATAGACTTGTTGGTAATGATTGCTTTCATATTATTCAACCAAAGACATTTGATGTTTGAGATGTGTTAGCAAATGAGCATTCATCTAGACATAGAGCTTGCTTAGAATTGTGTCTAGGCTTAAGGTTGATAGTTTGATTGATCATTTGCCATCCTTAGTTCGATACTTGATCACCCAAGGTCTAATCCCTATGCCCATGAGTTCTCTTTTCCCTTAGTCAAGAAAGTATCATTTAGTTATTCCTTTTAATTAGTCATAGTTTTAAAACCCATCTAAATCATTGGTTGCACTTAGATTAAGTGAGTACTTGCATTCTCAGTGCTTTGATATCCCTCAGAACTGGTTCGACAATCTTTTATACTACAACATTTGTCTTAGGAACCTTGAAAACTCTTAACATCATGGCCTCACTTCAGACATACCAATGGACCACATAGAGGCCTTTGAGAGGATCTGCAATTTCTCTCGCTCAAATGGAGTGCCACCGGATTACGTCAAGTGCACGCTGTTCCCATTTTCTCTTGAAGGGAAAGCTGCACGTTGGCTGCAATCTCTCCCAACCGGTTCTCTAACCTCATGGGATAAGGTTCGATCAGCATTCCTGAGCCACTTCTACACAAAGTCCAAAACCGCGGCTCTAAGGCATAGAATCTCCAACTTCAAGCAGAAATCTGATGAACCCTTTTATGAAGCTTGGGAGAGGTATAAAGAGTACCAGAGGGAATGTCCACACCACGGGTTTGATGACGATTACATATTGGAGGTGTTCTACGATGGAGTGAGCTATGAGTACCGGAACACCCTTGATTCCTCTAGTAACGGAGACTTCATGACTCAGACCACCCCTGGTGCATTCGCGCTGATTGAGAACATGGCTTCCAGTTCACTCAACAAGAACAAGGAGCATGATCGCTCCAAAAGTGTGAACAGCATAGACGATTTAGCGGCGAAGGTGGACCAACTGCTGAAGGGAAACCAGAGCCAGGTCTTCATAATGGAAGAAGCAACTCCTGAGAAGAGTGCGGGGGACAAGGCGTTTGAAGCTGAGCAGGCAGGAGACGATCAGCAGGAAGTGAGTTACGTAAATGGACAAGGGTGGCAGCTGAAGAATTATCACCCAAACCCTAACGTAAGAAACAATCCACAACTTTTCTGGCCTAAGCAGGACAAACAAGTTGATCCGGCGCAGAACAACCAGGGGCAGTATTCGGGATATCAGAAGAACTATCAACCCCGAACATATGTTCTAAGCCAACCACAGAGCAATCAGCCTCAAATACAGAACCACCAGAACACTCAAGTCGCTACCTCCACCCTTGTCGCTGTTCCGCAAGATGAAACTAAAACCATGCTGCAGCAACTCCTCCAAGGACAACAGCTCCAAGGGAAAGCGCTGAACCAGGTCACTACCGAGATCAATACTAGGATGAACCATATGTTCGGAGACCTGAGCACCAAATATGATAATGTCGCAAGCCATATGAGACAGATGGACATTCAGATAGCTCAGACTGCCGAGAGTGTCAAGAGACAGCAAGGTACTCTACCTGGTAAAACAGACAAAAACCCCAAGGAGTGCAATGCGGTTCAGCTAAGAAGCGGGAAGCAACTTTCCGAGCCAGAAAGGAGAAGGTTCACCGCGGCTGAGAAAGGCAAGCAGAAAGAGTCAGAGCAACCACCAGCCGACCAAGCAGATGAGGGGAATACAGAGCCGGTAGTTGAAACAGCCTCGCCACGCTCAGAACAATCGGCTTAAGCAGTGCGCCCGATTCCAGAGGCTGTTCCTCCTCGCGAATACATTCCAAAAGTCCCTTACCCTGTTCCAGCGAAGGTCACTCGTAAGGACAAGGAGGAAATAAAATGCAGGAAGATGCTGGAAGATCTAACCGTCCGACTTCCCCTGATGGATGCGATTCAGATGATGCCCTCCATGCGTAGCTTTATGAAGGGGTTGATCTCAGGAAAAATATCAGACGAGAGCGAGTACATGACAGTTTCCAAGGAGTGCAGCGCAGTGCTTCAGAACAGGCAAATAAAAAAACGAGGAGATCCAGGCAAATTTGTCCTCTCTATCCAGATTGGGAAGACAGTTTTCGCTTGCTCCTTGGTGGATCTTGGGTCTAGCGTGAATCTCATGCCCTACTCTGTAGCTTTACGACTCGGATACACGCACTTCAAACCAACTAAGATGTCCTTGGTTTTCGCAGACAGATCAGTCAAATCTCCTGTTGGTATTCTAGAGGATCTCCAAGTGAAAGTAGGGAACACCACTGTTCCAGCAGACTTCGTTGTTCTGGAATTGGAAGAAGAGTCTAAGGACCCCCTCATCTTGGGAAGACCATTCTTATGTACTGTCGGAGCTATCATTGATGTGCGACAGAGAAAGATTGATCTGAATCTTGGGGACATAGTTATGCAATTCGAAATGGATGAGTTGCTAAAGAAGCCGATGTTGGATGGACAAACCTTTGAGGTCAATGAAGGGGTTGATCCGCTCCAACCACAAGAAGGAATGATCGAGGAGATTCTTACCGAAGACCCACTGGAACTTGCACTGGTGCGTGCTGAAGCCGAGCAGAGTATGGTGAACATTGATGCTGATGGATATGCCAAGATGCTTGACTCCGCAAGGAGTATGGGGAGAATGGTAGCGAGTCTAAGTCTGGGGGAGGATATCAACAGGTGCGAGACCACTCCATCTGGAGCGACCCCTAAACCGGACCAACCAGAGGATCCCTGGAGCGAGCTCAAGGCTCCCAAAGTTGAGCTAAAACCCCTTCCCAAAGGGCTCAGGTACGCTTTCTTAGGTCCGAATTCCACATATCCTGTCATTGTGAATGCTGAGCTGAATAATTGGAAACTGCATTGCTTTTATGCGAGCTTAGAAAATATCGTAAGGCATTAGGATATTCGCTAGCTGACATCCCTGGTATTTCGCCTGATTTATGCATGCATAGAATCCACTTGGAAGATGAATCAATGACTTCTGTCGAACATCAGAGGAGGTTAAACCCGAATCTAAAAGATGTCGTTAAGAAAGAGATAATGAAACTTCTTGAAGCAGGTGTGATCTATGCGATTTCTGATAGTAAATGGGTCAGTCCTGTTCATGTTGTACCTAAGAAAGGTGGGATCACTGTTATCACAAATGAAAAGAATGAATTGATCCCTACTAGGACGGTGACAGGACATCGCATGTGCATAGATTTCAAGAAATTAAATGCAGCAACTAGAAAGGATCACTTCCCACTCCCTTTTATTGATCAAATGCTTGAGAGATTGGCTAACCACCCATATTACTGCTTTTTAGATGGTTATTCAGGTTTCTTTCAGATTCCCATCCATCCAGACGATCAGGAGAAAACGACGTTCACATGCCCCTACGGAACGTACGCTTACAGGAGAATGCCATTCGGCTTGTGCAATGCGCCAGCAACATTCCAGCGCTGCATGATGTCGATCTTTACTGACCTGATTGAAGACATTATGGAAGTTTTCATGGACGATTTCAGCGTCTATGGAAGCTCCTTTAATGTCTGTTTGTCAAACTTGTGCAGGGTTCTTAAAAGATGTGAGGAGAAACACCTCGTACTCAACTGGGAGAAATGCCACTTCATGGTCACAGACGGGATTGTTCTAGGGCACAAGATCTCCGAGAAAGGAATTGAGGTGGATAAGGCAAAGATCGAAGTGATGATGAGTTTGCAACCACCAACAAACGTGAAGGCCATCAGGAGTTTCTTGGGTCACGCTGGGTTTTACCGACGGTTTATCCAGGATTTCTCAAGGATAGCAAGACCACTCACCAGACTGCTCTGTAAGGAGATCAAGTTCGATTTCGACAGTGAGTGTCTAGCTGCTTTCCACACCATCAAGGGAGCTCTAGTCAGTGCACCTGTTGTGCAACCACCAGACTGGGACCTACCCTTTGAAATCATGACTGATGCAAGCGATTTTGCAGTTGGAGCAGTACTTGGGCAGCGTAAGGACAAGAAACTTCATGTGATCTATTACGCTAGCAAAACTATGGATGAAGCTCAGTGCAGATACGCTACAACTGAGAAAGAGCTTCTGGCTATTGTTTTTGCTTTCGAAAAATTTAGGTCCTACCTAGTGGGATCTAAAGTGATTGTGCACACAGACCATGCTGCTCTTAAGTACCTGCTCACAAAGAAAGATGCGAAACCGAGGTTGTTAAGGTGGATTCTTCTTCTCCAAGAATTTGATCTAGAGATAAAAGATAAGAGAGGTGTCGAGAATGGGGTCGCTGACCATCTGTCCAGAATGAAGATTGAGGACGACACAACTCTTGATGAGGAACACCCAGTTGAACACGTCAACGCGATTGGTCTGTGTTACGCGGAACAATCTCTAAGAACCATGTCAGACTGTTCCAGCATCGCGGAACAACCTCCGAGGAAGGCGTCCGATTGTTCTCACATCTCGAAACATCCTGTCGCCTTGATCCAAAAGCAATATCCTTACCTCCCATGGTTTGCTGAGATTGCTAACTATCTAGCTGCTGAAAAGCCACCACTTAAGTTCACAGGAAACGACAAGAGGAAATTCCTGAGAGAGGCGAGGCGTTATGTTTGGGATGAACCGTTCTTGTACAGACAAGGCAAGGATGGTTTGTTCAGAAGGTGTGTTCCAGAGGCAGATATCCCAGGAATTCTGCACCACTGCCATGGTTCATCATACGCAGGTCACTTCGCTGCATTCAAAACGGTTTCTAAAGTCCTCCAAGCAGGGTTCTGGTGGCCGACTATGTTCAGGGATGCTCAAGCCTACGTAGCCAGGTGCGATGCATGCCAGCGACTTGGGAACATCAGCAAGAGGAATGAGATGCCTCAGAATTACATTCTAGAGGTTGAGGTATTCGACTGTTGGGGAGTCGATTTCATGGGACCATTCCCTGCGTCCTTCAAGAACGAGTACATCCTTGTCGCCTTTGACTACGTGTCTAAGTGGGTAGAAGCAATGGCAAGCTCTACGAACGATGCAAAAGTGGCGACTAAGATGTTCAGCTCAATCATATTCCCAAGGTTCGGAGTGCCTAGGGTCGTAATCAGCGATGGTGGAACACACTTCATCAACAAGGCATTTCAGGGCCTTTTAAAAAAGAATGGAGTGAACCACAAGGTGGCAACCGCTTACCATCCACAGACGAGCGGACAGGTTGAGGTGTCCAACAGGGAGATCAAAAGCATCCTGCAGAAAACTGTCAACACATCGCGAAAGGACTGGTCGCTTAAGCTGGACGATGCGCTATGGGCCTACAGAACAGCCTATAAGACGCCGCTAGGAACGGCTCCCTACCACCTGGTGTATGGTATAGCATGTCACCTACCCGTCGAGCTTGAATACAAGGCTGCATGGGCAGTCAAGCTACTGAATTTCGACATCAAGCCAGCAACCGAGAGACGCATGATCCAGATTCATGAACTGGAGGAGATAAGGCACCTCGCCTATGAAAGATCCAAAATCTACAAAGAGAAAACCAAGGCCTACCATGACAAGAGGATCATTGCCAGACAGTTCGAACCAAACGATAAGGTCTTGCTTTTCAATTCGAGGCTGAGATTATTCCCAGGGAAGTTGAAGTCTAGATGGTCCGGGCCTTTCACTGTTAAGGAAGTTCGACCCTACAGAGCAGTTGTGTTATTAGACAGAAAAGGGGACGAGTTTGTAGTGAATGGACAGCGCGTCAAGCACTACCTTGCTGACTCCACTATCGCAGAGGGAAAGAAATTCCCCTAAGCGAGCCCCCATCAGCCTGATCAATTGATCCAAGTCGAGCTAATGACTTTAAACAAGCGCTTGGTGGGAGGCAACCCACTGGTCAGTACATACATTGTCTACATAGTCTGTTCTTTTCCTTTTCTAATTTATTTTGCAGAAAAAAAAAATCGGACTCTTCACTCAGAACAACCAACGGACTGTTCTTCTGTTAGAACAACCCATCGACTGTTCCAGGTAAGTGTTCCGAACAAAAAAAAAATTTAAAAAAAAAAAAGAGAATAATTTCGGGAACAGTTAGGGTTTTGCCTATTTAAGGCTTCACCCTTCACTTTCCCTTTCAGTCCGCCGTACACTGATCCCCCACTTGCGATTTTCTCTAAACAAACCACCAAATCTTTGATTCTCAACCGTTTTAAGTGGTTTTGCTTCTCATTCGTTTGGAATCTCGAGTTCTCTCTGTTTTTGCAGATCACTTTACCAGTTTCCACAGGTAAGAGGCCCGACAATCCAACTCGGTTTGCAAGTTCATTTCTAACCGCTTTCATAGATCGATTCTTGTTTAACCACTTGATATCGATCTCCCCTCGTGCTGTTAGGGTTGATTTAGAATATGAACACTCTCCTATTTCACGATTGCGATTTGAGTTTGATTTGGTTGAAATTTGTTGAAGTGAACAGCGGTTTGCAGTTCGCACAAGGAGAGATGGGAATACCTCGATTCCATTTCTTCTGTGTGACATAATAGAACTAATGCTTGATCTTGTTTGCCTTGTAGATGGCAAGAACTAAGCAATCCGCCAAGCGAACGAGAGCCACGTGCAGCACGCCACCCCCGCAAGTGCAGCAACAAACGTCCGCCTCCTACCCATGGCCCCGCGAGCAAGAGGGTGAACTGATTGATCTCGACAGCCCATTGCTCCTGGACTTCAATTGCGAGGGGTGGGATAAGGGGACAGCAGCTCGTTACAACGCCCTCCTCCGAGTTGACATGCTACCCACTCGTTTCTGCCACACAGAAACTTTGGCTGATCTTGGGATCGACGAGGATGTATTCGAAACGCTGCACGCCATCGGGATTGCTCCTCTGTGCTACACAACGCACGAGCTCTACCCAGACCTTGTTCGCCAGATGCTCGCCACGGCCACGATCACCTACGAGGATTCCGACGCACCCTCCTACGCCAACTGCTCGTTCTCTTTCATGGCGGATGGAGAGTACTGTCGCTTGTCCCTCGACAAGCTCAATGAAATCTATGAGATGGCCGCTGAACCAAAGGGGGTAGCGGTGGCGAAAAAGTTCTCTCCCTCTAACGCCTTTTGGGACTGCATTGCAAATGGAACTTCACAGCAGGGAAGGTCTACCAGTCGCAGATTCGGAACCCCGCGCTTCGTGTCATCGCGAAGATCATCTCAAACCTCCTGTTCGCCAAGGATCTGACATCGAAGGTCACCAACGGGGAGCTGCAAACCCTGTACACTGGTATTGAGGATGAAATTCGCGCCTCTGGTTCCGGAATTCCCATTCAAAGGGTTAAGACGAATCCCGGTTTCAACTTCATCACCATGATATGCGAGCGGCGACAGTGCCTTATGCACGGCTCGAAGAAGAAAGACAGGAGCGGCAGCCTGCTCACACCGCTTTTCAAGCATTTCGACATTGATCTCACCAAATACAGCGTCAACAAGGAGGTCCAGTACCTCGACATTAGGTACCTAATGGCGTGCCACATCATGCGAGATGAAGAGACCTACAGCTTTTACGATAAAGCCGGAACTCAGCTATTCACCAAACTGCCTCACCCCGAGATCACCAGGTTCAGCGTGTTTGAGAACATACGGTTTCTTCCTCCCCCCGAGCTCCTTTGCACTGATCCACGTGCTGCGGTCCCTGACGAAGACATGGATGATGTTGAGGACATCACCCCTGAAGCCGACCCATCGTACGACCTAGGAAGCTCGCCGATGTGACCGATGATCAAGCTTACAGACGCTGGATGGTGGACTCGCAGCGAA